>NC_057343.1:220262500-220362500 GCF_016509475.1 Prionailurus bengalensis
CATTTATCTTTTCATTTCTTATGATTGCAAAACTAAACAGTAGCTTATGTTACAAGTGAGTTAGCATGAGAAATGTATTTTGATTCATGAGAGAGTTCATGAATATTGTTAATAAGTATAACACACAGTAATTACTCTGATAATTCCAAGTAAAGAATCTAGCACTATACTCCTCTGGAGAAAAAGATCTACTCTTAAGAAATGCAAGCACGTGAGATTTATTGATCAGATAAAGTTTTGCCAATATGCAAAACTTGAAAAGATCTTTTCTGTGGTAGAGTGATTGTAGGCACAGTATTAAAGTACATTTAAGAATAATTCTTAAAATTGAAGTCAGTTATTAACACCTGAATAACCATGGTAACATGGTGATAGCACTTAGGAGAACATAAAGAGTAGAATAAAAGAAAATTGTACTTAAAATGCATGCATTTCAATGAGAACAACTGTGCTTATCAGCGTTTTCCAATAAAGCTTATTATTGGGCTTTAACTTTTGTATACAACATCACATGGCATTCCTTGTAAGTAAATAAAATAACAAACCAGTAAGGCAGTATGCAATAGTTTTTATATATTCAATCCTTGGAGTATTACACTTGGAAGACACATAACCCTAGTGACATCCTTCCTCTAAGTAGATACATGCTCTTAATATACTAATACTCTATGGCCTTTTGAGCAAGTAGGCTTTCAAAAGTATGATACACACTACTCTAAAATCTCATTTAAATGTAAGCATCATTAAAATGCAAATATATATATGTATATATATATGCACATATATATACACTTATAATTGTATATTTTTAAATAAGATATGGGATGAGTATAGCACTTCTCAACTTGAATCTCCTAGATTTCAATTCTCTTGATTTTGGCCTTCAAATAATTTTATCTCAGTAGCCAGTTCAGTAACTTTACTTTTTTCATCAATTTTTAGTTCCCTTTATTTTTAACGGAAAAGTGACTTAGTGTATATGAAATATAGGAAATAGGAAAATAGAAAATATATTTGCTACAACAGTAAATATTAAAATAAAATTATTGAGTTAGCCAGAACTCTCCAGAGAAACAGATTCAATAGCATGAGTATACACACACATACACACACACACACACACACTCACACTCACCCACACACACACATGCTCACATGTTGTGGAGGCTGAAAAGTTCTAAGATCTGCAGTTGGCAAGCTGGAGATCCAGGAGAGCTGATAGTGTATAGTCCAATTGAAGGTCAACAGGTATGAAACCCAAGAAGAGCCAATGTTTCAGTTGGAATTCAAAGCAGGAAAAAAAAAAGCAAAGTCCCAGCTCAAGGCAGTCAGGAAGATGGAACTCCCTTTTATTTGTGGAAGGGTCAGCCTTTTTGTTTTGCTCTGCCTTCCAACTGACGGATGGGGCCCACCCACATTAGGGAGGTCAATCTTCTTTACTCATCTGTTTCAAATGCTAATTTCATCTAAAACATCCCCTTAGACACACTGAGAATAATATTTCACCAAATATCTGGACACTCTGTGGCTTAGTCAATTTAACAAGTAAAATTAACCACAACAATTATGTAATAATATATTATAATATGTATGTATATCAGCATATATGCATTTTTTTCTGATCACAGAATAAGTTAACCTTTTATTTTATTTTTTATTTTGTTAAAAAAATTAATGTTTATTTTTGAGAGAGAGACACAGAGTGTGAGCAGGGGAAGGGCAGAGAGAGGGGGAGACACAGGATCCAAAGCAGGCTCCAGGCTCCAGGCTGTCAGTACAGAGTCCGATGTGGGGCTCGAACTCATGGACTGGATTCACGGACCATGAGGTCATGACCTGAGCTGAAGTCAGACACTTAATCCACTGAGCCACCCAGGTGCCTTAAGTTAATCTTTTAAAATAAAAGAAAAAAAATTAAAAAAAAAACATCCAAAGATAAACAGTTGCTCAGAAATCAATTGAGATATTGGATATAAATAAAAGATACATAATGTGGCTAACATAAGCAAAGAAAGGAATTTCTAGAGAAAATACTTGGATTTTATGGCAATTTAAAGCATAATGCAGTAAATAATCCTAAGGAGAGCCAGGCACTAGAGCAAGTTCAACATTCACATGAAGAAGCAGGAGGTTATAGATGTGTCTTCTGATTTATGCACCGTTGTGGCCAAGCTATAGACAATAGTTCAGATATCAAGACTGATGATACCACATACAAATTGAGAACATAGGAGGTTTTATTACTCACATATTGAGACCCTTGTGGTTAACAGGGTAGATCTCCTAAAATTAGAACTCAAATAGCTTAAGAGTACAAGGATGGGAGACTGGTTTAAGGTTTATAGTATTTAGGGGGTGTGGCAGGGCTGAGGGTTGCTATGGTAACGTAGGGTGGTTTTAAAGATGTGTAGTTTTGGGGCGCCTGGGTGGCTTAGTCAGTTGAGGATCTGACTTCGGCTCAGGTCACAATCTCGCGGTCCATGAGTTTGACCCTGAGTCAGGCTCTGTGCTGACAGCTCGGAGCCTGGAGCCTGCTTCGGATTCTGTGTCTCCCTCTCTCTCTGCCCCTTGCCTGCTTGTACTCTGTCTCTCTCTCTCTCAAAAATAAATAGTAAAAAAAAAAATAATGAAAAAAAAGAAAGCATGTGTAATTTGAAACTACCTCTTTTGTCAAAGCAGGGAGCACCCAGGCTTTCTTATCAGCTTGCTCAGATGTGAGGCAAAGGGAAGTGGAAGAGATGAAGCTAAAAGCTGTCAGTCAAACATCAAAAACGGAGTTCAATTCATTTTATATACATCTGATCAAATTGCATGTGCCCATTCTTGGTACAATGGTCTTCAAAGAAGATGAGGTTACCAGGATTGTCCCTGATATGTTTGTATATCTACATCACCATCCAGAGAATATGATTTTGTATTTTATCCATTCACTTAACTATTTGGGTGATTTCCTCATTCAAGACAGTGCTCTAGTCTAGGCATTCTGAGTCACTGAGCAAGGTCCTAGTATTCATGAATGAAAGAGAACACTAGGGCTGTTGTTGGCTGACAATGATGTAAAGCACTAAAGTCCTAATCTGATTTTCTACATGAACCCCCTTCTTTGTAAGCATTAGTCTCTTAATGTGTACTGTGAGTTTCTATTGCTTAAAATCTCTGTATTATGGTTAATTCAGTGTTGGTAAATTTTAGCTCTGTCAGAGACTGCTGGCAACATTAAAAACAAAGCAAAAATTTAAAGGATGCTATTCTTTTTTTTTAATATATGAAATTTATTATCAAATTGGTTTCTGTACAACACCCAGTGCTCATCCCAACAGGTGCCCTCCTCAATACCTATCACCCACACTCCCCTCACTCCCACCCCCCATCAACCCACAGACTGTCCTCAGCTTTTAAGAGTCTTTTATGGTTTCGCTCCCTCCCACTCTAACCTCTTTTTTTTTTTTTCCTTCCCTTCCCCCATGGTCTTCTGTTAAGTTTCTCAGGATCCACGTAAGAGTGAAAACATATGGTATCTGTCTTTCTCTGTAGGACTTATTTCACTTAGCATAACACTCTCCAGTTCCATCCACGTTGCTACAAAGGGCCATATTTAATTCTTTCTCATTGCCATGTAGTACTCTATTGTGTATATAAACCACAATTTCTTTATCCATTCATCAGTTGATGGACATTTAGGCTCTTTCCACAATTTGGCTATTGTTGAGAGTGCTGCTATAAACATTGGGGTACAAGTGCCCCTATGCATCAGTACTCCTGTATCCTTTGGGTAAATTCCTAGCAGTGCTATTGCTGGGTCACAGGGTAGGTCTATTTTTAATTTTTTGAGGAACCTCCACACTGTTTTCCAGAGTGGCTGTACCAGTTTGCATTCCCACCAACAGTGCAAGAGGGTTCCCGTTTCTCCACATCCTCTCCAGCATCTATAGTCTCCTGATTTGTTCATTTTGGCCACTCTGACTGGCGTGAGGTGATATCTCAGTGTGGCTTTGATTTGTATTTCCCTGATGAGGAGCGATGAGGAGCATCTTTTTATGTGCCTGTTGGCCATCTGGATGTCCTCTTTAGAGAAGTGTCTATTCATGTTTTCTGCCCATTTCTTCACTGGATTGTTTGTTTTTTGGGTGTGGAGTTTGGTGAGCTCTTTATAGATTTTGGATACTAGCCCTTTGTCCGATCTGTCATTTGCAAATATCGTTTCCCATTCCGTTGGTTGCCTTTTAGTTTTGTTGATTGTTTTCTTTGCTGTGCAGAAGCTTTTTATCTTCATGAGGTCCCAATAGTTCATTTTTGCTTTGAATTCCCTTGCCTTTGGGGATGTGTCAAGTAAGAAATTGCTGCGGCTGAGGTCAGAGAGGTCTTTTCCTGCTTTCTCCTCTAGGGTTTTGATGGTTTCCTGTCTCACATTCAGGTCTAAAGGATGCTATTCTATTGTCAGACATGTTAAATATATCTATAAAACCTATCAAAACTAGAATCAAATAAGGAAAATTTATTCTGAGAATGAAGATTTTATTCATTCTCATACTGCTGTTTTATTTATAAATTTGAACTATTGCTGTTACATAGAGCTCACTATTTAAAGACATTAATTTTGTTGTTGTTTTTGTTTTTTTGCTTTTTCATCATTTTGCTAGGCAAGGAATATCATCTAGGTAGTGGTATCTCTCTCTCTGTCTCTCTCTGTCTGTCTTTTTCTACATGAGCCTTATGGTGTAGAAATTTCTTTCTCTAAGGTACCATTCTTTCTTTGTTAGTGTGTGTGAATGTGTGTGAGAGGGAGTTAAGTGCTTTCAAATTAAGTGGTCATGCTATGACTTCATATAGTATGTTTATGATATGACCTAGTAGAATGAAAAAAAACAATAAATTTTGAGTTAGAAGACAGAGGTATGACTGTGGGTCCACACTTACTAGATGTTTCTACTGAGATAAATCAGTTAAGGAAACACAGCTAGGAAGTAAGATCTCATCTGCATGACACTACTTGCCTTTCTTTCCTAGCCCACTGTCTTCATGTATAGAGTGAGGGATTTAGTTTAGCTGACCATAAAGACAACATCCAGATATATACCTTAAAATTCTATAAATCACTTGGACAATATGTTGGTGGGACCTAAGATTTATTTAAGATAGGGAATCATTTAATTTCTCCTTTCTTGTTTGTTTTTTGTTACTTGGGACAGGCGATTACTAACCAGCATTAGGGTTTAGAAATAGTACATAACAAAATCCATGAATTTGGACAATAATGTATTGTTCTTGAATAAACACTATGGATTTAAATTTTATTATATTTATCAACTACATTTGGAAACTGAAATATTGGGTAGCTCTCACTATTAACAGAAATAATCTTCCACAGTAAAATATGCTTTAAAGATTGGGCTAAAGAAACCCCAGCATATTATCATAACAAGTATGTACTTGATTCTAAGCCCTTAATAGTGCAAAAATTTGTACCAGTTTGATAAATCGTATCTATTATTTATAAAAATATTAAATTATATTGTAAAATGTCTGTTTAAATTATAATTTAGTAACAATTTTTTTTAGGTTATTTATTTTTGAAAGTAAGAGTGAGTGCACACACAGGGAGGGGCAGAGAGAGAGGCAGAGAGAATCCCAAGCACGCTCCATGCTGTCAGCACAGAGCCTGACGTGGGATTCAGTCTCATGAACAGTGAGATCATGACCTGAGCCAAAACCAAGACTTGGATGCTTAACCGGCTAGGCCACCCAGGCACCCCCATAACAATATTTTAATTAATGGTGTCACTGAATAATGCACTAAAATTTATTGAGTGTTAAATTATAAGTATGTCATTATTGTTATACTAATTTTGTCAGGAGTGATCTTACAACTTAGTACACACTTTGAAGTGTACAGTCTTAGTAAATAAATTTATTTTGAATATGAAGCATGTCATTGAAATGAACCTAAATAATGCTGAGTTGAGAATCCCTCCTTAGCTATTAGGTTATGTAGAAAGACAGGAAAGTTACAATAGAAGGAAATGTAATGAATATATCCTTACATCTCAAAACAAAAATAAAAACAAAATAAAATAAAAACAAATAAAAACAAAAACGAATAAAAACAAAAACAAAACAGGGTAGTATCACATCAAAATAAAATTTTACTAAATAACTTTAATACTATATTTTTCTTCTGAAAGTACATTGAAATGTTTCCAATTATAAAGCAAAGCAAACATTTTTGGATTTCCCTCTTCTCAGTGTTTTAAAATCTTCCATTCCCTTTGTCCATAACTTGTCATTGTTCCTCACATAGAGTATCACTATAAATTCTATACCCCCATAAAACTTATCTTTATGTTTTTATATTTATGTTTTTATAAAAAACTAACTAGATTTTTCCACTGCAATCCTCCATTTATTTATGGCTTAAGGAAATTATAAGTAAGTTTAAGGTTAGGAAAACATGGACAGAAAAAAATATTTTTGAGTCTCAATTTTTCCTTAACAGAAGGAAGAGACAAAGGGTCTGTGTATACTAAAATATTTTTTATCAGGCCCTCTTCAACACACACACATACATACACATGTGTATATACACATATATGGTTGCAGTTTTTTATGTTATTACAGCAGTATAAAATATAATTGTTTAAATAACATAAATGTCTATGGAGATAAATGATTGGTTAAGTTACTAATATGGATATGGCTTTTCATGACCTATTAGAATTTGTCATTTTATAAAAATATTAAATATAAGCACAAATCCATTTAGTGGCAAAGAAAAGTGATATCTTTCTGTCTATGATTTGTATGTTTTTGTGACAGAGGTTGTACTAAATTGTTACATGAGATTGGAAATTCAGTTTATATACTTTCTAATGTTCCACTGCTTTAAATTGAATATATTTTTGCATTTCAATTTAAACATCCAGTAACGACAAAAACAAAGAAGCAATTTATTAAATGAATGTATATGTTCGAATTCCAGGAGAAGAAATTATGATAAAGTTAGAGTTAGAGTACTAATATTCTGGACAAATCCAATGGACTAGTATTTGAACCTTTGGGATAAACTGGTGGGTCTGTCTCTCCTAGCAAATATGAGGCTTTGGTAAACAAGAACATGTCTGGCCCAGGTAATATAAGGTAAAGTTGAGGAGAAATTCATTCTTCATATACTTGCAGGGTACAGAAAATGAGATTCCCAGCAATGCCTTCAAGTTGTAACAAATATCAATGATAGCAAGTTTGGAACCTTTTAGAATTAGATCCCCAAACTAGCCTCAGGATTATCAAGGTTGGCAATTGTGCAAGTCATTCAAATTGTTTTCAGAGCAGCAGAAAACTAATACATTGGGTGTCACAAAATAGTAAACAAATTCAATACCCCCATGGAACCTTCTAGAGATACGTCTTAATAATTTGGCACTTTTGTGTGTGCATTGATGTATATGTTGCTGTGTGTCAGTGGAAATGAACTAAGGACAAGTGTCCATGAAATTAAGAACTATGAAAGTTAATATAACCAATTTCAAATTCTCAGTTGGTGAGCCTACAGAAACATTGTTCACAAAAGAAAATTGAAGTGACTAAATTTGTACTTGAAGAATGTTAATTTTATCATGAAATGATAATTTTCAGTAGAAAAAAGAAATGAAGTGATTGCTTTTACAAGTTCAAAACATTTTAGTGCTTGCTACATGCCAGGTACTTTGTTTCCCTAATCAGTAGTAGTCACTACCTTATTGATTAAAAAATTGGTACAAACAAAAAAATTAAAAAATTGCCTGTGAATTTCAGAAACTCTTCAGTTTTGAACTATAGGAAACTCATCTATGGGAAAGCCCATAGTTGATAGAAATTTATTTATTAGCACTAACCATATTGAATTTTCATTTAATATTGAGTCTTTATTAATATTGCTATGAACTGAGCTGGGTGCTCAGAGTCTGGTGGGGCACCAGACAGGCTTGGTTGCTCTACAAGTTGGAAAATGAGAACATTGGCAGAGACCCTAATGGGAGAAATTGATCTAATAAGGACATTGGGAGAGTCTACATATGGGAATGACATTTAGTGAGTTGATATAATGAGTTTTTTATTTAAACTTTTTAAAAATTATTTTTAACATTTATTTATGTATTTATTTTAATATGAAATTTATTGACAAATTGGTTTCCATACAACACCCAGTGCTCATCCCAATGGGTGCCCTCTGCAATGCCCATCACCCACTTTCCCTCCCTCCCACCCCCATCAACCCTCAGTTTATTCTCAGTTTTTAGGAGTCTTTTATGGTTTGGCTCCCTCCCTCTCTAACTTTTTTTTTTCCCTTCCCCTCCCCCATGGTCTTCTGTTAAATTTCTCAGGATACAGTGAAAACACATTGTATCTTTCTTTCTCTGTATAATGGGCTTTTGAAGAGAGAAGAGAATACTGTAGGCAAAAGAACGATCACTAAAACAACACAAAAGGATGCCAAATATGTGATACAGAGGGAAGAATAAGCATACACACAGGTGACAAGGAATATATAATATATTCATGTATATTATAGCCTCAACTCTAATTTCTTTAGGCATCTGCTCTAGCTACTGGAGAAAACACGTAAGAAGAATTGTCCTGAGAGTAAAATTCCTGTCCTGAGAGTAAAATTAAAGAACATACAGATAGTATACCCATGGTGGGTATTCTGAGAATGATTTTTATTTTAATGAGTAGCATATGAAAACACATAGAAGCAATATGAAGCATAAGAAACTATCCAGTATTTGTGGTCAGAGAGATTTTAGACAAAATGTTTTGCATTTCACTTACTTCCTGTGTGACTTAGAACAAATTACCATTATGAGATCAATTTTCTCAGATTATTATTATCTATTTAGTATCTTCCATTTAACAGATATGTAGATTTAGGGAAAAATCTAATTGGAGCGCCTGGGTGGCTCAGTTGGTTGAGCGTCCAGCTTTGTTTGGCTCAGGTCATGATCTCACGGTTTGTGGGTTCGAGCCCTGCATTGGGCTCTGTGCTGACAGCTTGGAGCCTGTTTCGGGTTCTGTGTCTCCCACTCTCTTTGCTCCTCCCCTGCCCATGCTCTGTCTCTCTCTCTCTTTCAAAATAAATAAATTAATTTAAAAAAAATTAAGGAAAAATCAGATTATGTAGTAACTGTTTAATATATGTCAGCTATTATTTTATTAATTTTAAGAATAATATTTCACAATATAGCCTTGATTTGTGATTTATCAAGTCAATAGTGTTCGTACATCATAAAGTTTATTTTTTCTTATTTGTCTGCGTTAAGAGATTTCTCATAGTCTTAAATTGGTAAATAATATTGATTTTTTTTTGTATGTGGAAATATTGCCAGGATCTCTGATAACTACCAGGAATTTTTTAAAGTGTTTTTTGGTTTTAAAAGTTTATTTGTAAATACAGCATTCCCTTCAAGGCATGAATTCTGTATTTACAGTTATCTGTTGCTGCATCAAAAACTACTTTATTACTTAGTGACTTTAAACAGATAGTTTATTTTACTTACAGTTTTGTAGACCATCCATTCCACTCAGCTGGGTATCTTATATCTGTTGGATGCATAGACCATAGGGCAATTCTACTAGGGCCTGAGGATTGGCTTTCAAGCTTACTACTGTATATTACTGGTAACTGATGGATTGACTATCCCAGTAAATCAAGGGCAAGAGTCTTTTCCATGTGGGTTTATGACTGACCACTTGTGCTTTCTCACTGCAGAGGGGTGTGGGTTAGAGGGGAAAGTGGTCTGCTAATTAGCAGTATCACTTTAATTATATTCTGCTAGTCAGAGCAGTCCTAGACCCTCTTCAAATTCAAGAGGAGATGACATTGACCTCATCTTTAGAGGAAGAGTATTAAAATATGCCTAAATCCATTACAAAAGTCTACAGTGATTTGCAGTTATTTGAAATAGCTGTGCTTGATAAACATAGACAATAAAAAGTAAAGTACTTACAGGAAAGCATAATAGATTTATTTTACTGAAAATAAGATGACAAATTGATGTTAAGAGTTGTAATAAGTGGTAGGATTCAAATACTCAAGATATTTATCTATCTTGTTAATGTGACATTCCTGTGTGTTTTGAGAGTTAGGCTCATGAAGAATCATCCCCAGACATGCACAATTGAAACTCCTGTGAAAGATGTAGACTTCATCTCAGATAAAAATAACATTACAGATAGTAGTAATACTATAAATCAGAATATAGGTGGAGACATGTCTAAATTTGGATTACCCTCCCCAAAAGTAAAACTTGACACAAAGGTCTATGTGAATTTTTTTTTGGAATGTGAAAGAAATGATGCATTGTAAGTAGGAGTAGGGAGAGAAGGGACAGGAAAATAATGGTTTAATAAAGGAGTTATTATGGATACAGCTACCATTGTGAGTACTGGAGTTTAACTTTGTTGAGGAAATGCTGGAAGTTATTTTAGAATGTACATCTCAGAGTCTCCCTGCCTCAAGGGACAGATACTGGGGTATTTATGCAGGTATTATCATCAGTCATCAGTTGAAGGCTACTTCCTGGGGAAAATATTTCTCCGGCGCTCTAGTCTAACTTTGGGTGGCAAAGCAGGGTACCGAAACCAAAGAAAGCTTCAGGCAAAGAGAACAGATGTTCAGAGTCATAAGTTAGTACAGCATGCACTGAAGTAATATAAATGAGGAAATATGGTTGGGAGGTTGTCAGCATCTGCTATAAAGAAATGTATAAAGGGAGAAAGGTGTACCTATGTTTAAAAGATAAATCACTAACTTCGATTTAGTCATTCTAATAGATATATATACCTGTGAAAATAAAGAATTAAGATATGTGTTGGTTTATGTGATAAAACATGAGAAATGTTAAAGACCCACATACTTTTTTTTAAGTAAAATAACATCTTTAGTACTAGATACATATTTGTAATTTAATCTTACATTTTATGATAATTTTTTTGGATTTTGTATGTTGGGTTAGAGTAAAAATGGAAGATAACGGGAAAGTTTATAAAAATAAACAGTGATCTTTAGAGAATGAGATGTCACCATTTATAACAATCTGAATGGACCTAGAGAGTATTATTATCCTAAGTGAAATCAGTCATTCAGAGAAAGACTAAGACCATATGAGTTCAATTACATGTGGTATCGAATAAACAAAACAGATGAATAAACCCACAAAAAGCAGAATCAGACCTATAAATACAGAGAACAAACTGATGGTTTGCTCAGAGAACATCTTCGTAAAAGAGGAGTTCGCCAAAATATAGGTAGAATTAGTTCACTCCAGGAGGGAGAGAGGGATATGAGCAAAATATGTGAAGGGGAGTAGAAGATACAGGCTTCCAGTTATGAAATGAAAGATTTATGGAAATAAAAGTTACAGTATAGGAATAAAGTCAATGATATTGTCGTACCTTTGTGTGGTGAAAGATGGTAGCTATACTCAAGGTGAACATAGCATAATGTAGTCCTGTTAAATCACTGTTTTACACCTGAAACTAATGTAAATTCTATGTCAACTATACTCAAATAAAAATTTAATAATAAACAGCAATTTTTAAAACATTTAAAATATAATTTTGCCACAATGTATTCATGGTAAATAATAACAGCTTCTTAATGAATATCTTGAATATATTTAATATATTTAGATTTCATGCTGAATATACATATATCATCAAGAATTAAGGGTATAATAAGAAAATATTTAAAATGATTCTGTGGTATATTTCTAATAAATCAAATAGTTATTGTTTCATACCACACTGCATTTATATTATTTGGATTTGCCTTCAAAGTTTTCAACCCAAAATACAGATTTTTTTATAATTTTGTTTAAAATATTGGATGATTTTAATAGTTTACTCAGTTTTAACTTGATTCCAAATAAATACATAGTTCAGTGTTCTGTTCCATATAACTTAAAATGAATAATTTTATTTTTGAGCTGATATTATTTATCACTTATTTTAAAGGTTAAGAAAAAAGTACTGAATGCTTTTATGAGCACTCTCATTTACTCCTTTCAGATTTTCCCATTGTTAAATAAAATGGTATATATATTATTACATGAAGTTCATTCAGCCTTCATTAAAATTCTCCAGAAGCATTCTGTATTAGGACTAAAATCAGCAGTCATGGATTGTATGCTTAATAATCATTGCACTGGGTTTATTTTTCAATATCCCTAGGGTATTAATCTTTTGAAAACTCACTTGCAGTTGAGATGATTCTTTTCTAAAATATTTCTTCCTTCCCAATAGCACAATATAATAGGTACGAGCTCTACTTTCATGGCACAGCAACTAATTTGCAATCACAGCAGATCTGAAGCTTTCTCCATTCAAAATGTCTTAAGCTGCCAGAGGTTATATTCATTCAATTAACGTTTGCTGAGTGAATTAATTCCATCTATATTTTTGCTAACTCCTCTTTTACTTCTTAGTAAACCGGAGTTCTTAGTGAACCTGGTTCTTAGTGAACCCGAGTGTCATATTATGATCCTGGTGTTTTTGTTTGTTTGTTTGTTTGTTTGTTTGTTGACATCTATTGATAGGTCAGTGGAAACTATATCTGGTAATATCTTGTTAACCTTTTAAAGTCTGGCATGGGCCATACAACTCTTTCAAACTATTTCTTAACCAAGGCATTACTTTTAAAATTTCAGACAGAGTTATTCTGAAGGCACTTCATATACTTCAACCATGTAAGGTTTTCAACTTCCAAGGAAAAGCAATGTTCAGAGTGGGTTTGAGGTAAGAACAGCTGAGTTTTCAATTTGAATTTCTCATTTACCATGTGAAATTGGGTGATTTATGTAAAACAGGTGTGCCTCAGTTTCCTAACAAACAAACCTGTTGTAACAAGCACAAATTACACTGTGTATATGTGTTAATAATCAGTCACAATAAAGGATACGGTTAGTAACCTAGGAGGAGAATCACTTCAGCAGTTGACAAAAATACATAGTTCAGAATTCCTGTAAGTGGAATCATGCAGATAAAGGATAAGATAGTGTGATGTAAGTCAACAACATACCTAAAGATACCTTTGCTCCTTGGATTTGAAAACAGACAAAGCAAAGATGAAGCTAAATCTGATCTCAAATAATTCTGTTATTATGCTGTCAAAAGAGGTATTTTGAGATTAAATATAATTTCCTCCCTGTTCAATTTATTTAGTACTTCTGCTGTATTGCTTCACGTTATTCCTTTTTTTCCTGATTTCATCTCTCTGACCAAATTTATTTATTTTCCTCATACTTTGTACAATATTTATAATTGCATTAGCTGCAATGCCTTCCTTGTGCTTCAAAATATTTGGTTTATTGATTGAAATGTTTCTAATAGACACAACAGAGGAAAAACTGGAGGAAACAAAAAATAGTAGGTCCTACTAATGTAGGCCATATGTGTTTCATGTACCAAATGGAATCTAAAACCCAAAGGAGTGTACCCCAAAAAATAAAATAAAATAAAAAATTTATTTTATTATTTTATTTTATTTTTTATTAATATGAATTTATTGTCAAATTTGTTTCCATACAACACCCAGTGCTCATCCCAACAGGTGCCCTCCTCAATACCCATCACCCACACTCCCCTCCCTCCCACCCCCCATCAACCCTCAGACTGTTCTCAGTTTTTAAGAGTCTTTTATGGTTTCGCTCCCTCCCTCTCTAACTTTTCTTTTTTCCTTCCCCTCCCCCATGGTCTTCTGTTAAGTTTCTCAGGATCCACATAAGAGTGAAAACATATGGTATCTGTCTTTCTCTGTAGGACTTATTTCATTTAGCACAACACTCTCCAGTTCCATCCACGTTGCTACAAAAGGCCATATTTCATTTGTTCTCATTGCCACATAGTATTCTATTGTGTATATAAACCACAATTTCTTTATTAATTTATCAGTTGATAGACATTTAGGCTCTTTCCATAATTTGGCTATTGTTGAGAGTGCTGCTATAAACATTGGGGTACAAGTGCCCCTATGCATCAGTACTCCTGTATCCTTTGGGTAAATTCCTAGCAGTGCTATTGCTGGGTCATAGGGTAGGTCTATTTTTAATTTTTTGAGGAACCTCCACACTGTTTTCCAGAGTGGCTGTACCAGTTTGCATTCCCACCAACAGTGCAAGAGGGTTCCCGTTTCTCCACATCCTCTCAAGCATCTATAGTCTCCTGATTTGTTCATTTTGGCCACTCTGACTGGCGTGAGGTGATATCTCAGTGTGGCTTTGATTTGTATTTCCCTGATGAGGAGCGATGAGGAGCATCTTTTTATGTGCCTGTTGGCCATCTGGATGTCCTCTTTAGAGAAGTGTCTATTCATGTTCTCTTCCCATTTCTTCACTGGATTGTTTGTTTTTCGGGTGTGGAGTTTGGTGAGCTCTTTATAGATTTTGGATACTACCCCTTGGTCCGGTATGTCATTTGCAAAAATCTTTTCCCATTCCATTGGTTGCCTTTTAGTTTTGTTGTTTTCCTTTGCTGTGCAGAAGCTTTTTATCTTCATGAGGTCCCAATAGTTCATTTTTGCTTTGAATTCCCTTGCCTTTGGGGATGTGTCAAGTAAGAAATTGCTGCAGCTGAGGTCAGAGAGGTCTTTTCCTGCTTTCTCCTCTAGGGTTTTGATGGTTTCCTGTCTCACATTCAGGTCCTTTATCCATTTTGAGTTTATCTTTGTGAATGGTGTAGGAAAGTGGTCTAGTTTCATTCTTCTGCATGTTGCTGTCCAGTTCCCCCAGCACCATTTGTGAAAGAGACTGTCTTTTTTCCATTGGATATTCTTTTCCTGCTTTGTCAAAGATTAATTGGCCATACTTTTGTGGGTCCAATTCTGGAGTCTCTATTCTATTCCATTGGTGTATGTGTCTGTTTTTGTGCCAAGACTATGCTGTCTTGATGATTATAGCTTTGTAGGAGAGACTAAAGTATGGGATTATGATGCCTCCTGCTTTGGTCGTCTTCTTCAAAATTACTTTGGCTATTCAGGGTCTTTTGTGGTTCCATACAAATTTTTAGATTGCTTGTTCTAGCTTTGAGAAGAATGCTGGTGCAATTTTGATTGGGATTGCATTGAATGTGTAGATAGCTTTGGGTAGTATTGACATTTTAACAATATTTATTCTTCCAGTCCTTGAGCATGGAATGTTTTTCCATTTCTTTGTATATTCTTCAGTTTCCTTCATAAGTTTTCTATAGTTTTCAGCATGCAGATCTCTTACATCTTTGGTTAGGTTTATTCCTAGGTATTTTATGATTCTTGGTGCAATTATGAATGGGATCAGTTTCTTTATTTGTCTTTCTGTTGCTTCATTATTAGTGTTTAAGAATGCAACTGATTTCTGTGCATTGATTTTGAATCCTGCGATTTTGCTCAATTCATGTATCATTTCTGGTAGACTTTTCGTGGAGTCTATTGGGTTTCCCATGTATAATATCATGTCATCTGCAAAAAGTGAAAGCTTAACTTCATCTTTGCCAATTTTGATGGTTTTGATTTCTTTCTGTTGTCTGATTGCTGATGCTAGAACTTCCAATACTATGTTAAACAACAGCGGTGAGAGTGGGCATCCCTGTTGTGTTCCTGATCTCAGGGAAAAAGCTCTCAGTTTTTCCCCATTGAGGATGATATTAGCTGTGGGCTTGTCATAAATGGCTTTTATGATGTGTAAGTATGTTCCTTCTATCCCGACTTTCTTGAGGGTTTTTGTTAAGAAAGGATGCTGAATTTTGTCAAATGCTTTTAATGCATTGATTGACAGGATCATATGGTTCTTTTCTTTTCCTTTATTAATGTGATGTATCACATTGATTGATTTGAGAATGTTGAACCAGCCCTGCATCCCAGGAATGAATCCCACTTGATCATGGTGAATAATTCTTTTTATATGCAGTTGAATTCAATTTGCAGTATCTTACTGAGAATTTTAGCACCCATATTCATCAGGGATATTTGTCTATAGTTCTCTTCTTTTTGCTTGGTCTCTGTCTGGTTTAGGAATCAAAGTAATACTGACTTCATAGAGTCTGGAAGTTTTCCTTCCCTTTCTATTTTTTGGAACAACTTGAGAAGGATAGGTATTATATCTGCTTTAAATATCTGGTAGAATTCCCCAGGGCAACCATCTGGTCCTGGACTCTTATTTATTGGGAGATTTTTTATAACTGATTCAATTTCTTTCCTGGTTATGGGTCTGTTCAAGTTTTCTGTTTCTTCCTATTTGAGTTTTAGAAGTGTGTGGGTGCTTAGGAATTTGTCCATTTCTTCCAGGTTGTCCAGTTCGTTGGCATATAATTTTTTATATTATTCCCTTATAAATGCTTATATTTCTGCAGGATTTGTTGTAATAATTCCATTTTCATTCATGATTTTATCTATTTGGGTCATCTCCCTTTTCTTTTTGAGAAGCCTGACCAGAGGTTTATCAATTTTGTTTATTTTCAATAAACCAACTCTTGGTTTCATTGATCTGCTCTACAGTTTTTTAGATTCTTCTATATTGTGTATTTCTGCTCTGATCTTTATTATTTCTCTTCTGCTGGGTTTGGGGTGTCTTTGCTGTTCTGCTTCTATTTCCTTTAGGTGTGCTGTTAGATTTTGTATTTGGGATTTTGCTTGTTTCTTGAGATAGGCCTGCATTGCAATGTATTTTCCTCTCAGGACTGCCTTCGCTGCATCCCAAAGCGTTTGGATTGTTGTATTTTCATTTTCATTGTTTCCATATATTTCTTAATTTCTTCTTTAATTGCCTGGTTGACCGATTCATTCTTTAGTAGGGTGTTCTTTAACCTCCGTGCTTCTGGAGGTTTTCCAGACTTTTCTTGTGGTTGATTTCAAGTTTCATAGCATTGTGGTCTGAAAGTGTGCATGGTATGATCTCAATTATTTTATACTTATGAAGGGCTATTTTGTGACCCAGTATGTGATCTATCTTGGAAAACATTCCATGTGAACTTGAGAAGAAAGTATATTCTGTTGTTTTGGGATGCAGAGTTCTAAATATATCTGTCAAGTCCATCTGATCCATTGTCTCATTCAGGGCCCTTGTTTCTTTCTTGATCCTGTGTCTAGATGATCTATCCATTGTTGTAAGTGGAGTATTAAAGTCCCCTGTAATTACTACATTCTTATCAATAAGGTTGTTTCTGTTTGTGATTATTTTATATGTTTGGGGCCTCCATATTTAGCACATAGACATTTATAATTGTTAACTCTTCCTGATGGATAGACCCTGTAATTATTATATAATGCCCTTCTTCATCTCTTGTTACATCCTTTAATTTAAAGTCTAGTTTGTCTGATATAAGTATGGGTACTTCACCTTTATTTTGATGTCCAGGAGCATGATAGATAGTTCTCCATCCCCTCACTTTCAATCTGAAGGTGCCCTCAGGTCTAAAATGAGTCTCTTGTAGACAGCAAATAGATGGGTCTTGTTTTTTTATCCATTCTGATACCCTGTCTTTTGATTGGAGCATTTAGTCCATTTACATTCAGTGTGATTATTGAAAGATATGGGTTTAGAGTCATTGTGATGTCTGTAGGTTTCATGCTTGTAGTGATGTCTCTGGTACTTTGTGGTCCTTTCAACATTTCACTCATAGAATCCGCCTTAGGATCTCTTGTAGGGCTGGTTTAGTGGTGATGAATTCCTTCAGTTTTTGTTTGTTTGGGAAGACCTTTATCTTCTTCTATTCTGAATGACAGACTTGCTGGATAAAGGATTCTCAGCTACATATTTTTTCTGTTCATCACATTGAAGATTTTCTGCAATTCCTTTCTGGCCTGCCAAGTTTCAGTAGATAGATCTGCCACTAGTCTTATCGGTCTCCCTTTATATGTTACAGCATGTTTATCCCTAGCTGCTTTCAGAATTTTCTGTTTATCCTTGTATTTTTCCAGTTTCACTTATGATATGTCGTGCAGAAGATCAATTCAAGTTAAGTCTGAAGGGAGTTCTCTGTGCTCTTTGGATTCCAATGCCTTTTTCCTTCCCAGATCAGGGAAGTTCTCAGCTATGATTTGTTCAAGTACACCTTCAGCCCCTTTCTCTCTCTCTTCCTCTTCTGGATTCCTATGATACCAATATTGTGTTTGATTGCATCACTTAGTTCTCTAATTCTCCCCTCATACTCCTGAATTTTTTTTATATCTCTTTTTCTCAGCTTCCTCTTTTTGCATAGTTTTATCTTCTAATTCACCTATTCTCTCCTCTGCTTCTTCAATCCATGCTCTGGTCAACTCTATTTTATTTTGCACCTCATTTATAGCATTTTTTAAAATCTCCTCATGGGTATTTCTTAGTCCCTTAGTCCCTTGATCTGTAGCAATAGATTCCCTACTGTCCTCTATACTTTTTTCAAGCCCAGCAATTAATTTTATGACTATTATTTTAAATTCTTGTTCTGTTATATTGCTTAAATCGTTTTTGATCAATTCGTTAGCTGTTGCTACTTCCTGGAGTTCCAGATGTTAAGTCCCGTTGGCTGTCAGAACTCACGTAGTCTGGCCCCTCCACTTTTGCAAGTCAGACTTGGGGACTCTGCCTTGCCGGGTGGGCCACCCCTCCACCACCCCGGCTCCCTCCTGCCAGCCCGTGTAGCATGCACTGCCTCTCCCCCCTTCCTACCCTCCTCCGTGGGCCTCTTATGTATGCTTGACTCCGGAGAGTCCGTTCTGCTAGTCTTCTGGCGGTTTTCTGGGTTATTTAGGCAGATGTAGGTGGAATCTCAGTGATCAGCAGGACAAGGTGAGCCCAGCATCCTCCTATGCCGACATCTTCTTCCCAAGAAATGAAAATTCTTCTCAACATGTTAATAGTACAGATTCTGAATAAAGATTGGAGCCTTTGTATATATCATGACAATCTTAGAAAGAATACGTTGTGCCCTAATAGATGCCAGAGAGTATACAAATTAATGAACTAATAAATCTGTAATCCCATGGAGTATGGAGACAATTGCAGGTGGACACAGAGGAGGTAAGTCTGGCATTGGATGGGGATGAGGAGTAACAACATTAGTAAGCCCTGTTTTCTCTGACTGAGAGAATATGGGAGAGCATACCAGAATAGAAATGTAATGCAGTGCAAGGGAACCTATGAAAATTAAAAAATCCATATTTAAAAATAAATTTCCATGGGGTACCTGGGTGACTCAGTTGATTAAGTGTCCCACTTCAGCTCAGGTCATGATCTCATGGTTTGTTGGTTCAAGCCCCGTGTCTGGCTCTATGCTGACAGCTTAGAGCCTGGAATCTGCTTCTGACTCTGAATCTCCCTCTCTCTCTGCCCCTATCCCACTCTCACTCTGTCTCTGTCTCTCAAAAATTAAAAAAATGTGAAAAAAAATAAAAATAAATTCCCACATAAGAACCTCGTGAAAGTCAAAACAATATGCTGCTGATATTAAAAACAAGCACATAAACCAAGAAATAGCCCAGAATAGAGCCCAGAAATGAGCCCATGTATATATAGTCAATTAATTTTTGACAAGGCTCTAAGAATACACAAAGAGGAAAGGCTAGTCTTTTCAATAAATTGTGTTGGGAAAATTGTACAGCCACATGTAAAACAACAACAACAACAAAAATTAGACTCTTATCTTACACCATACACAAAAAGCAATTCAAAATTGATTAAAGACTTAACTGAAACACCGGAAGCCATAAAATTCCTAGGGCGGGAAAAAAACAAGGGGTAAGCTCCTTCACCTTGGTCATGGCAATGATTTTTTTATAAGACTCCAAAATATCAGTAACAAAACCAAAACCAAACAGTTGGGACTACATCAAACTAAAAAGCTTCTGTAAAGCAAAGTAAATCAACCAAGTGAAAAGGCACCCAAAGGAATGAGAGAAAATTTTTGCAAACCATCTATCTGATAAGTGATTAATATCCAAAACTTCAACTCAATAGCAAAACCAAATAACAGCTAAAAATGGACAAACTATATGAATAGTCATTTCTTCAAAGAGAACCTACAAATGGCCAACAGCAACATGAAAAGGTGCTCAGCATTACTAATCATCAAGATAATGTGATCAAAACTAGGATGAAACATTATACTTGTTAGGATGGCCATCTCATCAAAAAGGTAAGAGATAACAAGTGTTGATGAGGGTGTGTAGAAAAGAGAGCCACTTGGACATTGCCGGTGGGAATGTAAATTGGTGTAGCCATTATGAAAAAAACAGAATGGAAGTTCCTCAAAAAATTAAAAACAGAACTACTTTATCCAAAAATCCCACTCATCTGTATATATCCAAAATAAATGAAATCAGGATCTCTAAGAGGTATCCACAATTCTGTGTTCATTGGAGCACTATTCACAATATTGAAAATATGGAAACAAGTGTCTATCAATAGACAAATGTATAAACAAATGTGATATATACATATAGTGGATATTGTTCAAATAGAATCCTGTCATTTGCAAAAATATGATGAACCTGGAAAAGTTTATGATAAGTGAAATAAGTCATATATGGAAAGATATATACTGTATGATCTAACTTCTGTCTAGAATCTAAACAAAATTGAACTCACAGAACTGGAGAATAAAATAATAGTTGTTAGGGACTGAGGGATAAAGGAAATGAAGAGATATTGGTCCAAGGTACAAACATACAGTAATAAGATGTGTAAGTTTTGGGTATCTAATGTAAAGCGTGGTGACTTTAGAAAATATAAAGTCAAAAATTTAGAATACCATGTTTGAAAAACTGAAATTGATTTTATCTGCTTAATTATTCTAAGGCTATGATTTACATTCTTGACTTGCCACTTACGAGCTATGCAATGTTTAGATAGTTAGATAAACTGTCTCAGTCACAATTCCCCCCAAATTACAAGGTGGATAATATAAATCATGAACAGTTATTACATTGACTGAAATGTCAGAGTTTTTTAGTAACAATTTTGTGAAATACACATAGGCACTTAGGGACAAGTCAGTTTGCTGTATAAATTTACGGGCTTACCAAAAAATTTAAGAATTTGGTTGTTGATGGTTGTTCTTCCAGTTGGCAAAAATTTGTAATCCTTGAGGGAGTATTCTTTTTTTAGTTGACAAGTAGAAAAACAGATTGAATAGCTTTTCCATTACACCCAGGAAAACAAGTGCAGCAGAAAGCAAACGGGTTAAGACTGTGTGAAAGGTAACATGAGACATGTTAGATGATGCACTATTGTTGAACACTATCATATTCACTTAGAAAGCACATTAAGTGATGCAATCCCTAAACTATGGTTTGTTTTCTTCTGTTAATCTAAATTCAGATAAAGTGCTCATCACTTTTATCACCATTATTAGCAATATGATACCTATATACTTTTAGTTTGAAATATATGAATACACATCCATAGATATTGATTTCAAGGGGCTATTCCAATTGCTGGGCATTATTGATGCTGTAACTATAAAAGACATATTTGTAAATTTCATATAAATATAAACTTTCAATTCATTAATTAGGCAGTGTATAAATAACCTCTGAGGAACATCTTCTTTGTCCAGTATAGTTCATAATTACTTTATAATAAGAATTGAGTCAACCTTCAATAAGATCTCTAAATTGAGTTTCATTCACTAAACAATTTATATAATCAGGGGAAATATCAGGGACCTGTTACATAAACATTGAACCCTCTGAAAAATGGTATGTTATGAACCCACCAAAAGCAATATTTTCTGAAGTATTTAATACCATAAATTCATGAAGATTAATTTACAAAGAAGTCAGAAATGTATCATCTGAGAAGGTATAAAAAATTACAAAGCAATATACTGCAACATTTATTTTCAGGTGACTTTATTTTTTTGTTTATATGTTTAACAATGAAAATTTATTTTTTTAAGTTTATTTATTTATTTTGAGTGAGACAGAGAGAGTGTAAGCAGCAGAGGACAGTGAAAAAGGAAGAATCTCAAGCATGCTCTGTGCTGTCACCACAGAGCCCATGTGGGGCTTGAACTCAAGAGACTGGGGGATCATGGACTGAAAGGAAGTCAAGAGTCGGCCCCTTCACTGACTGAGCTACCCAGGTCCCCAAAAGCTGATTATTAATAGAAAAATTTTGTGCAATAAAAATTTATTTTGGGGCGCCTGGGTGGCGCAGTCGGTTAAGCGTCCGACTTCAGCCAGGTCACGATCTCGCGGTCCATGAGTTTGAGCCCCGCGTCAGGCTCTGGGCTGATGGCTCAGAGCCTGGAGCCTGTTTCCGATTCTGTGTCTCCCTCTCTCTCTGCCCCTCCCCCGTTCATGCTCTGTCTCTCTCTGTCCGAAAAAAATAAATAAACGTTGAAAAAAAATTAAAAAAAAAATTATTTCAAGCAATGACTTTTGCTCACCTCAAAATTACCGGTATCAAAATAACTAATATATTGCCTGCCAAAAATCTGTGTGATATTCAACACTTAAAGATTTTTAAATCCTTTTAGCATTTGCTATGAACTGAATTGCTCCCCCTCCAAAATTCATATGTTGAAGCCCTAACTCTAAATATAATGGTATTTGTAGGTGGGGCCTTTGTGAGGTAATTAGGCTTAGATGAGATCATGAAGGTGAGGACACCAAGATGAAAATATTGACCTTGTAAAAAGTGAAAGAGACCAGAGCTCTCTTCATCAGGAAAGGACCCAAAAGACAGTCAGCTGTGCAAGCCAAGACAAGGGCTCTCACTAGGACCAAATATGCCAGCGCCTTGGTCCGTGACTTTCCAGCCTCAAGAACTGTGAGAAATAAAAATGTCTGTTGTTTAAAATACCTAGTCTATGGTTTTGTTGTAGCACCTGAGCTAAGAGGGCATTCATAAAGAAAATCCATAATATTTCTTTGAAAATGAAAATATGCTTAGAAGGAGCCCTTTATGCCAGCAATGCCTTTTCAAATGTTCTGCAAGTTTTTTTTTTTCTTTTGTAGAAATGATTTTTAGAGCATTCAGTATGAGACACACTCCCTTTCCTTTGCTGAGAAAGAAATCAATACCAATGGAGTGCATAGGCCAGTGGTTTGGAGTAATTTTCCTGTATGACTTTAGATCCTGAAAAGATATTATATAAAACAACTGATGCAGGAGAGTGTAAAACCATTCACAAACTTAACCTGTTCTAACACCTAGAGAAGGTATCTTCTGAAATTGTCTTGGGGTATGAGTTTCTTCCTATAGATGAGAGAAATTCCATTATGTTTCATAATTGGGTAAAAAAATGTGAATAAGAAATATGGATATCCTTTTCTGTTTTGGGTAAGTAGTAATATACTTAGTGACACCATATCAAGAGAAGGTCATTGGAAGATTATAATTTTATGGCAATAGTCAATGAAAGCATGCTGGATTAAAGAAAAATACTTAACACAAAATAGCCTAAATTGTCTTTTTGAAAATCCTGTAGTTATTCATAAAGTTCTTGAGACTCCCTTCTGACACTGCTCAACACATATTGGAATTAGATAAGAGAATCCAGTTGGACACTTGTATTGGAAATCTGTTATAAGAAAATTCTGTTGACTTAAAATAATTTAGAACATCTATTGAAATAAATTTCATATTTAAAAATGAAACTGAAATTAAAACTCACCATATCATTATCCAATGAAATAGAACCATCTTTTTTTTCGATTATGGAAAATATAAAATATTAATGTGCACTGTAATGTTAAAAAAACAAACTGATACTATTTATAGATAATAAAATCCCCTATTAAGAAAATTCAGGAGAACCAAATGAAAAAAAAAAGCATTTAAAGCAAGAGAGTTCATTGAAATTGACAAAGCTCAATTAAAAGTTATGCTTTTCCTACATATGTCCTAGAGACTACCAGTTTAAAAAATGATGCAAAACATTTACATTAATAAACACAGCTAACTACAAAACTATCAATTTCCTTAAAATAACGCTATAGGAATATGAAAGACATTAAGCTGCATACCGAAAAATAGAAAAGTATATATAAGAAAATTTGAATAAATGAGAGAGAGCTCATGTCTTTTGGTTCAGAACACAATATTGTGTAAATATCAATACTCAATATTTATCTGTAAATTCAATTCAGCCTAATTAAAATAGCAACAAGATTATTCAAAGAACTTGGCAAGCCAATTTTAAAATTCATATGACAAAGTAAATGTATAAAAAGAATAGCTCAAAGTTTGCTAATGTTTTTTATCTTTTGCTTGTCTAAGTAGAAAAAAATGGATATTTTAATTTATGGTGTGAACTCTGCATGAGTCATCCTATGCATGAATCATTTTCTTGGAAAAAGTAATGTCTAGAGAACTGTTTAAATGTATTCTAGTTATCCTTCACACTATTTTATATTTTCAGTAGCTATTATATGTAAATTATACCCATATTAGTGGTGGTAAACTATACATATATATGTACATATACATATATATGATGTAATTATAACATATATAACTGATTATATGGAGTGCATTGTGTATATATAAAACATGCATAAACAGCATGAACCCAGACATACAATATACACAAAATTATATTTTGGATATATGTATTAAAATAAAATATTTACATGGCAATTAAGTTATCTTTATGGCTGTGGCTAAATCATATTGAAATGAAATTGTTAAATATAATTAATTTTTACATTTACTTTAACATTTTAAAGTGTTGAATTGTACTTTTATTTTAATGACTTGAAGTTGGCTTCAAAAAGTATGTTGACTCTCACAAATAGGTAAATAGTAAATGACTATAGATTTTATTTTATGCAATTTAAACTAATATTCTGAACACAGCTTCTACTTTTTATTTTCTAGTTTATAAAGTACAGTGACAATCGAGATTTCTTTAATAACCTAATACAAGCTGAGTTTATATTTTGTTTCTAAATATTTTGTGGACAGATTTTAATTGAAACAAGAAACTATTTTTTTTTATCATTGTCATGCTCAATTTTAGGTTTATTTCCATCCATTTAAATTCTTCTGTTGGCATAGGCTAATTACCTTGGAATGCTTCTCTATCTCAAAACCCTTTCAAAATCAGAGAATAACAGCCTTTCTCCTTTTGTATGTATACACAAATTAGCACGTATTTTACAAAATAGTCACCTGAGTAATGTTAATGTTAATGTAATATTCCTGGTAAACAGGAACTAGAATTAATACTGAACAAATTCTACCAAGAGGTAGAACAAAGCCACAGTGGCCCCACCATGAGGTCCATGAGGTCTTTGACCCCTAATTGTCCTTTTCACTTATGATGTCTCACTATTTACCAGTGCTTCTATCAGGCTGTTTTAAATATACTCAGTTAACACAGTGTCAAGAAAACCTTTTCCCACGTACTCCAATGTTGATAGCAGTGCTATCAACACTAGCCAAGTTATGGAAAGAGCCCAAATCTCCATCAACTGATAAATGGATAAAGAAGATGTGATTTATATATATAATAGAATACTACTTGGCAATGAGAAAGGATGAAATCTTGCCATTTGCAACAACGTAGATGTAACTGGAGAGTATTATGCTAAGTGAAATAAGTTAAAGACAGATATCATATGTTTTCACTCATGTGGAATTTGAGAAACTTAACAGAAGACCATAGGGGAAGGGAAGGGGAAAATAGTTTCAAACAGAGAGGGAGGCAAACCATAAGAAACTCTTAAATACAGAGAACAAACTGATGGTTAAAGGGAGGGGGAAACATGGGTAATGGGCCTTGAGGAGGGCACTTGTTGGGATGAGCACTGAGTGTTGTATGTAAACAATGAATCCATACACTGTATGTTAGCTAACTCGACAATAAATTATATTAAAAAAGAAAAAGAAAACCTTTTCCCTACTATCCTGGACAAAGGGGGCATAAAATTATAATGTTCAAACCTGTAGTAATGCAGCTGAGGGATACTTGACCCAAAAGTTCTTGAGTCTTCAATGGGGAAAGGTTTAAAAGGAAGTGGCAGAACCTCATACAGCCCATCATGGGCAGACTTTATGTCTAATAAATAATAAGTAGTGTCATTTAAAACACAGTAAACCAAACCTCAAGAAAAAGTCAACATTATGGTAAAATTTATTTTCTGATGAATTGTTACAACTTTCAGTGTGTCAGTTGTCCTTAAAACTACTGTTACTTTCCTAAGAAGTATGTAATGTCTTACATTATGAAAAACCAATTAACTGACACCATGGGCTTATTTTCTGGGCTCTTTTGGAATCAGTACAATTAAGCATTTAGACTGGCTATTTTTTACTGCTACTAAGCTTTGAGATAAAATAGAGGACTTAGTATAATAATTGTGATCATGTGCCCCTGATATATATATATATATATATATATATCTCCATCTGGGATATAGAGATAAATATCCCTTCTTTATCTGAAATTTAATCACATGCACTTTTTTTATTTGCTAGATCTGGCAACCTTACTGCTGCTGTGGCTACTACTTTTACTGCTATTACTGACTAACATTTGTTACTGGCATAACATGTACCATGTAGTTTTTTATATTTTTTTATATGTATTGTTTCATAATCTTCACAAAAATCACATGTGGATGCTATTATTGTATGCATTTTATTCAGAAAAAAAAACTAAACAAAGAGAAGTTAAATAACTTGACAAAGGCCACACACCAGGTAAGTGATGTGGCTTGTTTCAAAACCAGTCATTTGAAATTCAGAGTCCATAGTATTAAAATCCAAGATTTACTGCTTATAAAATATTTTTTACTACTTCAAATGTAAAAAAGAGAATTGCATCTTATATAAGATGTTTCATTGAATGTGAATAAATTCAATAATATGAGCTACTTTCTGTTAGCCAAAGATTTTTACCTGATTGTCAGTATAGAGAAGATAATTTGAAAGAAGAATGAAAGAGGAATTAGTTGCCGGAGTAATTTACAACACAAAAAGAGAGTTGTTTTATTTCCATTAAGAGAGGAAAGTCTATTTTCCAAAATGTTTAGATCACGTGTGTTTTCTTGACCTGTGCAAATTTCTAATTCACAATAACAGGTATGTATCTGTGCTGTTGCACCCAAACCAATAGTCTGCAAACAAGAGTGTTGTTCATTTATTTATTTCAAGGTAGTAGGAAACTACTAATCTGACACACAAATTTCAAAATAATACTGCTGTATATTTGTGCTATAATTACCCGATTGCCTCATTTCTTCCTTATGGAACCTGATGATATTAATCTACAAAATAAACCTTATTGAGTTTCTGAACCAATGCTGATGAACATGAACTCTAAATTAGGTTGCCTCTACCAGAAATTACTGGAAGGAAAGTGATATATTGGCCCAAGCCATAACTTAAGTAGGTAATTAACATAAAACTTGTTGAATGAAAGGGCATAAACCTACAAGCATATAAAGTTCTTTTGAGTATTTTATGGAACATTCATGGGTGCCCCCTAATGCTACCTCCAGAGTTCCTTAATCTGACTTCATTATGTTTTCTGGCTCCTTTTTTCCTACCTGAATTTACTATAGTGACATCTGTTCCTCGTTGATCTTGTTTTGGCTTCTGCATCTGGATTCACTCCTGGTACATGGTCACACATCCATAGTTTTCAGGAGGCTTAATTCCTGCTTTCTGGCATCAACCACTGCATTCATTCAGATCCTGAAATAGGTTCCCAACAGTGCTTCATTCTCCATCATTTCAAATGAGCTTACATCTATTCAGACAACCCATTCCAGTCAATTACCCAGTTATGCCCATGGAATCTACCCCTGGTTGGCCCCATGGATTATAGCACATGCAAATCCTCTTCTAGTCAAAATCCATATTCAGAGTTCTGCTTTCACAACAGGACTGGAATTTTGCCCTAACGACAGTTTGTATGGCTGAGACCTTAACACTCTCTCTACTTTTTGGCAGTTCTGTCGAAGATAGTTAATATATTACAGTGTCTCAAATCAACAGACTGGAACATCTAAACTATTTCTACCATAACCAATGCAAGGATTAAAATTAGACATCAACATTAACCCAGATCAATTCTGTAACAGTTTTGTGCATTGGGCATTCGACCCCTATCTCTCTTAACCATACCCCATTCCTACATACCTTAGAAAAAGACTGCAGTTAGATCATTCCATGCTTAGTACAAATCTACTCCCAATTAATCTGTCATCAATTGAATAAAGCATTAAGTCACTGTTTTTTTTTCCTTTAGCAACATTTTCATTTAGCCTTTTCCTTTATGTCTTGTTCATCTTTGTTCTATTTTTCTTTCTTTTATTAAGCTCGGGAGGAAATATTTAAATGGAACATCACCAAAACCAAAACTTTTAGTCAACATGTATTCAAGTATTATTATTTTTATATTTAAGCATAATGAAACTGCTGTTCTTAAATAAAATGATGTATTTTTTTCCTTTCCAGTTTTGGGGATTTTTTGAGGGTCAGGGAATTGATTTTTTTTTTTTACTTTATTGCTTTTTGAATTTTTATTTTAACTTCCCTGCTGATGTCTGTGCTAGATTTAGAATAATCCAACAGCTCTGTTTCCTCAGTTGTTCCTTTCTTTTGGTATAGATTTCAACATATTCTATGCTTTTAACCAACTTTCTTATTAACTATGTACGTTTATATTGGCAGTTGCCATTTTAGGCCCTCATTTTTTAAATTGTTTCCACTTTTTCCCCCAAATAAGCATATTTTTACTGCCTCCAATTGAATATGTTGTGAAACTTATCATATAGAATTCCCAGGAAGAGCCATTTTGTAAAATATTGAGAATGACCTCTTCTTTGTATGGAGGTCCTGAATCACATAAACCAGATATTGCTGAAATCTGAGCGATATGTAATTTCATTCTGCTCCCTTTGCTGTGAAATATAGAACCATTGGTGTCATGAAATCGAAGAAGGATAAAAATGAAGGTCTTTACTGATAGAAGCATGTGCAGTTTATATTAGATTAAGAGGGATGGAAACAGATCTGTAGCTTTTGAAGTACATGAAAAACTACAGTTGCACCAAAGATACTGGCAGGTCAGGGGTGTAAATGGAAATAACTACTTTAGGGACAGACTGTTCAAGACCCATATTGAGAACCTGTGTGTCGCATATTTCCAGAAAATCAATTTATTTTCAGTAACTTGGGAGCGCTATGGTTTATGAAATATAGTTATAGTTCAACTGTCAGCACAAAGCAAGATTTCAAAGTGAAGTTCACCAGTGTTGTTTTGTTCCTTTAGGAGAAAAACACACCAACTATTTTACTTTGCTATGCATTTTTCAGTTTTCTACCTAAATTCATTCAACAAGATGCCTTCGTAGATGTCTTCATTGCTTACAAATTAAAATAATTTGAACTTGTGTGAACAAGTTCAAATGATAGATGTGAGTCGTAAGTGAACTTGTCAAGCCAAATAAAATATTTAGACAAACTATGATAAAAACAATTTTTTTTACTTGTCACTGACTAATAAGGTGAAGTAAGGCTCTGCCTACAGAACACATCTACCTGCAGATACCTTGCAGTAGTACTAAATAAGTACTAAGTTTCTATTTATATATTGATATCCCCTCAAAATAAATTATAGTCAATTTACAGGTATTCTAAAATGTTTCCTTCAGCACTTTATGGTGCATAGTGGTAATGGGAAACATTTACCATGCCATATTAGTTATCATATTGAAAATATATTCAGCTCCCAGAATTATATATAGCCTTGTATGTTATTAATGATTACACAAATGTTAGTGTGTTATTAAAGGAAATTGCTATTCACTATTTAATCACCTTTCAATATGGGAAAATATTTTATAAAATACCTTGAATATGTGTAGAATGCTATTACTTACCATGTCTATCCAGTAAAATCCCTTTTGATTAATAATAGAATAAGGATTTGTATTTCACCTACCAGATGTCTGAAGAGTTTTCTTCCTTTCTTCCAATAACACTAATCAAAAGATCTTTCATTGACATACTGAGATCTAATGGTTTTGGTTTTCTTCCAGTATATGGCACATTTATTTATCTAAACTTCTAGACCTCTGAGGAAATGAAAGTATGAATTAGTATATAGGAATGGTGCTGTAGAAGTACATGAACCTTCTGTGGCTCACTGAGTTCAGATTTTACCAATACTTTTCTTGTATATCTGTTCTGCCACAAGAAATTTCATTATTCTGTAATAAGTAAAAAGCATATATTACCTGGAGGTAGAGGTAGAGAATATCTTTACAGAGTTAATAAATGCCTGTAGTCATGCATTCAAAAACCTTTAATCTCTTCCTAAGCTCAGTCTAGGCCAGAAATTCATCATTGTGTGTTCCATACCTACAATTTACATAAAGTATAAATGCTGCTATTTGGCCTTGACTGAACATAGAATTTGACAATAGGTTTAATAAAGAAAAAAGGAGAGAGTAAGAGGGCACAAGCATCTTGAGGTTTGATGAAGAGAAGGGAGAACACCAAAGCCAAAAAGGAAAGGTTTGGGTAGAAAATATGTATTTTGAATGCATCATGTTTTTTGTTGTTGTTAATCCCCAGCAATTACTGTCTGGAAGTTCTTTGGAAAGTGTGTAATCTAGCATTGAATATAGGACGTAAGTGTGAGTTACGCTTACTTAGAGGACACATTAAATAAAATATCAAAGCAAATACAGTGCACATTTAACTTTTCAAAAAAGACAAGAAACTTGGCAAATTGTAAATGTCTTTCTTTGTCGGTGCCAGTAATATCTAAAGAGCCATTTCAAATTCAGCTAATGAAGGACATATGTGATGGGTGATAATTCTTTTCCTGGTGTCCCAGTTATAAGATAGGAAGTTCTTCATAGAGTGCCTTGTAGACAGCACCCACTCAATTTATTTTAGCTATGGGTAAATGAGTATTAATCATACAAAATGAGAGATCTATTGTATTACTTAGGAATTACGTCTTGTTTTCTGAAATTATACTATTTTTAAATGTTTATTTATTTTTGAGAGAGAGAGGGAGACAGAGAGAGAGAGAGAGAGAGAGAGAGAGAGAGAGAGAGAGAGAGTAGGGGAGGGGCAGGGGAGAGGGAGACAAAGAATCTGAAGAAGGCTCCAGGCTCTGAGGTGTTAGCCCACAGACTGTGAGATCATGACCTGAGCTGAAGTTGGACACTTAACTGACTAAGTTACAGAGGTGCCCCTGAATTTGTACTATTTATAAATGTAAGAATTGTGTTAATCTTTTTCATATGTAAAGAGTAGATATCCTGGAGCACCTGGGTGGCTCAGTTGGTTGAGCTTCTGACTCTTGATTTCACCTCAGGTCATCATCTCCTGGTTTGTGAGATAGAGCCCCATTGTCAGGCTCTGAGCTGTCAGCACAGAGCCTGCTTGGGATTCTCTGTCTCCCTCTCTCTCTCTCTGCCCCTTCCCCACTTGTATACACGTACGCACACATGTGCGCTCTCTCTTTCTCAAAATAAATAAATAAATTTAAAGAGTAGAATTCTTAAATGACACTTAAGTCAAAGGTGAGATGTGCCAACAACAATGAGCAATGTAACTGATATGTCACATATTGCCACATATTTTGTTTGTTTGTCCTACCAGTTAAAAAATTACACATGAAGATAATTCTCCCACCTGCTCATAATATCCTTCTATTCTAGGTTAGAATGAATAAATATAGTATCACCCAAGTTGAGAAGAGAGTCAAGAAAAAGTCACTAAAGCTTCAGCAGCAGAAATAAGATATGTAGACAAGCTGGCTCACATTAGGTAAAATGAAAAGAAATGACATGGTGATTTGAGATTTAAAAAGTAATCCTTTGCACTGTATGCAAAGGTTTGTCAAAGAGAGCATTCTGGGACAGATTGAAATGTCCTATAAATTTTTCATATATGAGAACAACTGAAGCAGAACATAAATTCAATTAAAAAAATTTAATAATGGGGTGCTATAATAATATAATTAGTTAATAAATAGATAAAGGGAAAATTAATGCCCAATGATTTTAGGCATTAATAAATACATTAATAGACAATAAAACTTGTTATAGAAGGAAAGCTTGAGGAAATTACAGTGAACATGGAAGGAAAAACAAAAAGATTAAAGAAGGTAGAAAATAATGAACATGAGAGGTAGATAAATAATAGTTTAAGTCTTTGAAGTAGAAAATCCAAAAATTATATCCAACAAATACAAAGGACAATATTTGGAGATAATAAATGAAATGATTCTGAAATTAAGGATGTTCTAAAAGTATCTATTAAAAAGGGTTACTATATCCCAAGGAAAAAAATTGAAACAAGTTTATTGACATTAATATACACTGATTCAGATGTCATATCCAGAGCCAAATAATTCTTGATTTCCTAAATACACCAGTTAAGAATGCAAACAAATAGGTAATTTGAAAACTACTGCCTTAAATAAACAGTTATTGTAAGTATGCATTTACAACAAATGCAAGCATTTAGAAAAGTCATCAGGATCAGAAACAGCCTTCTTCTATCTTCCTGTTTTGCCGTGTGCCTCTCATCTGGTGGATATAAGATATTGTACTACCACTGCATATGTCTCTTCTTATTTTCAGGCAGAAAGGGTGGGTTGGAAGAATTGCGAATAAAAAGCAAGAAAGACAAGCTCTTTTTTTTTCCCCTAGCAAGTTTTTGTCTTTTTTCAGGGGGGACTGTGGTGGTTTTATAATGTGTTATTTTAGTGAACTGTAACCAAAATTTTATTTTTCTGTATTTCCAATTTAGGATTAGCTACAAAAAATCTTCATGAGATTTAGCAGACAAAAATGAGGCAGTAGCCATCACACTCAAAGGTTACGGTTGGTTAAAGGGAATGAGGGGGTAACACAGTGGGAAAGTGGGTTTCAGTTTGCCCTTGCCTTTTCTTCTTTAACATCTATCTTCTTTATCATTCAGTTTCCATCACTTCTAATCAAGTGCTGTTCCCACAGATCATCTGTGAACCCAAGCCTACCACCAAGAACTTTGTTTTAAATTCACAGAACCACAAACTTTCCATAGCCACCAACATCAGACCCCTCTGCAACATCATTATAGCAGCTGGATGTGCCTTGCCTTCTTCAAGCTCCAACTTGTTCATGCACTAGAGCTAGTTAGTGACCTTTCTCTGATTACTTCTGAACAGTTAATTCCCCAGTTCTTCCAACATTATGTGCTATCTAGTTTCCATAGAGAATTTCTTGTGGCTTACTACTCATAGAGTTTCTGCTTCCCTGATTGAGACCTAACAGATATAGAAGCACTGCATTGGCAGAACTATGCCATTTGAACACTACTGAGTACAACAGAATAAGCAATGTGAGTAGTTTTAACTGGATACATTGATACTTCTTGCATAATTGGACAATTTTATTAAAGAAGGAACAGGACTGCTTATTGGTTAAGCAAATAAAAGCTTATGAATAAAGTAAAGAAGAGAGAGAAGCCAAAAAACAGACACCTAACTACAGAGAACAATCTGATGGTTACCAGAGGGGAGGTGGGTGGGTGGGAATGGGTGAAATAGGTGAAGGGGAGTAGGAGTGCATTTGTCTTGATGAGCAATGAGTAAGATATGGAACTGTTGAATCACTGTGTTGTACACCTGAAACTAATATTACACTGTGTGTTAACTACACTAGGATTAAAAATTTTAAAAGCATATATAACATTCCATCTCTTTGGCTAACAACATACATTCATATACTCCTCTTAACAGAGAAGACTCTTAGCCATCAACCAAGAGAGAAGCCCAATATCACACACAGTTACTACAGTGAGCTTGTGGATCAGACTTCTTGAATGATGCATTTCATTGTCCATTAATCCTGATGAGGCTCCTCATGACCTTAATAATTAAAATCATTAAAGACATGTTAAATGCTTCTAACAAGCCTGCATACAATGGAGGAGAAAAAAAATTAAGAACTGTAATTAAACTCCCAATCTGATAAAGAGAGAATATGAAACCAATAGCAACTGCTGGTCTATACCAAATCTGCTTATTAGGAATTGGGAAGACTACATACTCCTGTTACTGGAAGATGTTATTTGGTTAGTCAAGCATGCTGCCCCTAGTTCATTTCTCTAGGAGGATCTCCATGGCCCATTTTGTTTCAAATGTCATGGATCTGTCTTCCCTGAAAATCATTCATGGCCATTACCCATATTGCAGCTCAACCTCAGAGTGATTATCCTTTTCTGGGACTATTACAGTGTTTGTGCCTTAGCAAGTTAATTATGACCTGTATTCCTTCTCTCTTTCTGTTCAGGCATCGATATCATGTGTTTTTTGTGTTCTTGTTTGCAAGGTGGCTGTTACATATCCAGAGATTGGGCCAGAATTCCAGGCAGGAAGAAGAACAACATCAAACTGAAAAAAACAAAAACAAAAACAAAAACAAAAAAAAAACCACACATAAAAGTAAAATGACAAAATTGAAAGCACAAAACAGTTAACTTTTTATCACTGCTAATCATAGCATCAACAACACTTCTCCCATTAATATCAATATTGTCAATTCTGGATTAGGAATTTAGGTTGGGAGCCAAGAGGGAGACATTTCTTTCAGTGTTTTACCTTTTCATTTATGAAGAGCTGCATTACACAAAGCTTTTCATCACAACTGCATTGGTCAGAATTCTATCACACGGATACATTATTTTCATGGAAATGTAGACAAGTGAATGTTTATAGGTGGCCACATTGCCACGTAAACAAAATTGAGGCCCTATGAATAAGATGATAGTGATTGATATCAGATGGCATCTACCAGAGTCAACCATTCTTGCCAAAATATTAGGTGAAGCAAATGCTTGAACCAGTTCTTCCAATCACATAGATACAAGCAAGGTTGGGGGAGAAAGGGAAAAGAGAGAGAGACTAAAATAAATTTTATTTTATTTTTTAAAATTTTTTTAACATTTTATTTATTTTTGAGACAGGGAGAGACAGAGCATGAACAGGGGAGGGTCAGAGAGAGGGAGACACAGAATCTGAAACAGACTCCAGGCTCTGAGCCGTCAGCACAGAGCCAGACGCGGGGCTCGAACTCACAGACCGCGAGATCATGACCTGGGCCGAAGTCGGCCACTTAACCGACTGAGCCACCCAGGCGCCCCGACTAAAATAAATTTTAAAAGCGTATCCTCATTAACCAGACTCCACAATGGCATTTGGTAGCTGATAATGTGTAACACTTGAGACTGTCTAATGTGGCTAAAAACAAGCTTTTTGTCCAAGGCTGAGGAGAAAAAGAGTTACCCTGATCAAAAGAGAATGAAAATGTATAGTGTTTATGAATTTAAAGCCTGAATTTGATAATTTGTTTGGAGAAGATTCCTACACTGAACCATAAAGAGAGGAACTGGTGAAAAGCCTTCATTTGCTTTCTAGCAGTTGGAAGTGACTACAATACTATCTTCAAAAAAATAGAGGAAAAATAATGTAATCATGGAAGACAAGAACTCACACAAAATTAGCAGATTTCAAAGAAAATTGCACCAGTAAATTTAAATAGGCAAGGAAGACTTTATTCAAGACCATTGCAACAGGGAAGAGGCCAGAACTCAGTTTGTGCTCAACTCTGTTTAAGCAAAGAGATGGGAAGGTTTTAAAGGCTGGGCTAGGGAAAATCATAGGCCACTTATGTTTTGGTCCCACTCAAAGGAAATGTAACTTTTTTCATATCTTTATGACAGGAGATAACTTAATAACTTGGAACAACATATGGCACGGAAGTTAGATTCCTATCCTCTTACAGAGACTGGGAGATATAGGCACTAACATTCTTTCTTTTCTTTTTTTTTAATGTTTTTATTTATTTTTGAAGGAGTGAGAGACACAGAGAATGAGCAGGGGAGGAACAGAGAGAGAGAGGGAGACCCAGAATTCGAAGCAGGCTCCAGGCTCAGAGCTGTCAGCACAGAGCCGGATGCAAGTCTCGAACCCACAAACTGTGAGATCATGACCTGAGCCGAAGTCGGACGCTTAACCGACTGAGCTACCCAGGCTCCCCTAACATTCTTGATAATTACATTTCAAGGGGATAGCTCCCAGCTCCTTGAGAAAGACAATCCTGGCTTGCAAAACTGGCAACAGGCTTTTAAGAAGATTTATATCTCCAAGGGGTGGATATAATCCCATTTGTTTATTTTTGCTTTTGTTACTTATGCTTTTGATGTCTCACTACTACTACTACTACTACTACTACTACTACTACTACTACTAAATAATTGCCAGACCAGGGACAAGGAACTTATCCCCTATGTTTTCTTCTAGCAGTTTAGTGGTTTCAGGCCTTACATTTAATTCTTGAATCCATTTTGAGTTAATTTTTGTGTATAGTGTTCAGTATGAGTGGAATTTCATCATTTTGCCTGTGGATATCCAATTTTCCCAATACCATTTATTGAAGAGACTAACCTTTTCCTATTGTATATTATTGTTGGTGCCCTTGTTAAAGATAAGTTGATCATATACGCAAGGGCTCATTTCTGGATTCTCTATTATGTTCCATTGGTCTCTGTGTTTGTTTTTAATGCCAATACCATGCTGTTTTGATTACTATAGCTTTGTGATATACTTTGGCTATTTGATGTCTTTTGTGCTTCCATACAAATTTTAAGACATTTTTTCTGTGAAAATTGCTATTGGACTTTTGATAGATATTCCATTGAATCTAAAAATGACTTTGAATTGTATAGATTGGGTTGTATTAATTCTTCAAATCCAGGGATATGGAATACCTTTCTATATACTTGTGTCTTCTTCAATCTCTTCCCTTAGTACTTTGTAGTTGTCAGAGTAGAGATCTTTTGCTTCCTTGGTTAAATTTATTCCTAAGTATTTTATTGTTTTTGGTGCTATTATAACTAAGATTCTTTAAAATTTAATTTTTTAGATATTTTATTGTTAGTGTATAGAAATTCAACTGATTTTTGTATGTTGATTTGGATATCTATTTCTATAATGTAACAGTATCCTCTGGATGGTCCTATCCTTCTAAGAATGTTGGGAAGTCAACCCTTTAATTTCAGGTGATGGACATTCAATTACCTAAGGCTATGATATCAAAATCAATTCCTTTTTCTACTGATTATAGTAAGTATGAGCCAGAATCTGACATATTCTGGGGGGCATATGTCATAAATGGAAGTTCTGTGAGTGTTCTAGGAATATGTTCTTAGTCTTAAAAAGGATAGTCCCGATTCTCATTTAAGTTTGGTATGTTATCACTTAAGGGCATGGTCCTTGAAGCTGCCACAGTTATTTATTTACAGGGAAGGAATGCATAGTACTAAACTCAGCCTCATGGAATGGAACATAGGTAACATAGCAGAAAGATGAAACAAACCAGGACTCTTATTGACAGCAATGACACTGAATTAAGCAATCCTAGAAGTACCTTTCCCATGGGCTTCTTAATATTTGAGATTAAAAAAAAAATGTTCTAGATGTTAAAGCCATCTCTGGGTGGGGTTTCTGTTGTATACTACCTGAAGAGCCCTAAGTAGTACAAAGAATCAGAATTTAAGTTCTCATAGACTGTACCCCACAAGCATTACTAAAGTTCTTCCTTTAATAATAAAAGTAATAAAAAATAAAGAAGGCAGTGAGAGCATTTTCAAAGGCAAGATAAAGCACATGCAAAAAAAAAAAATCTGTAATCACACATAATGATAACCATTACTATTTCTAGTTGACTAGATTTAGGTAGCTTAAAATTTTGGTCTCTGACAGTTATTTGTTTGCATTTTATAGAATAAGTATATGGCATTTTTAAAGAATAATTTTTAAAAAAATAATAAAAAGCATCAATTGATCTATTATGAAGATGCATTATAAAAGTTGATGAGGATAAATCTGTTAAATTATAATGGTAACTCACAGGTCGTATAAATTTCTGTGTACATCTTGGCCTCAGTATTTACCCTAGCCCCAAATTGTCAACTTTAATTAGTATTATCTTATCCTTTAAAAATTTCTTTAGGGGCACCTGGGTGGCTCAGTCAGTTAAGCGTCCGACTTCGGCTCAGGTCATGATCTCACAGTTTGTGGGTTCGAGCCCCACGTCAGGCTCTGTGCTGACAGCCTGGAGCCTGGAGCCTCCTTCTGATTCTGTGTCTCCCTCTCTCTCTGCCCCTCCCCTGCTCACACTCTGTCTCTCTCTGTCTCTCAAAAATAAATAAATGTAAAAAAATTAAAAATATCTTTAAAACTTGTTGCCTTTTCCAGACCTTTCGTTAATGATGACATTTTATGATTTCTACTTTTTTAAGATGAAGAAACACTCACAAAATGCAAACATTACTCAGTGAAATTATCTCATCAACTCTCAATAACATTTTGAAAGCAACATTGTATTTTCCAAAATAAAGATAAAAATATGCTTGTAATAGGTGCTGCCAATGCTCCCACAAAAGGAATAGTTTTCTTCCCAATTTTACCATTGTTTTTTTGTGCAGCCTTCTGTTTAGTTATATTTTTAAACACATCTTTCAAAATACCATTCGTAACAAGCTTGTATAAATTTAGCTTTCATTTAATTAACCTTTCTTCAATAAGAATTTTCATTCAGTGTTCCTCATTTCTATCTGTTCTGCATTATCTTCAGTATGAAATGGGAAAGATTTCTGGTAACTTTCTTTTGAATATAGAGAGTTGAATCTTAGCTTGTGTACAAGTTGAAAATTTAGGTGATGTCAATTACAGTCAAGGTCATACCAAAAATACATTTTAATAGAGAAACTAGGCCTTGCTTGTGAGAACTACACAAGTCTGATATAGAAAAGAAAGACATTCTGGGCCCATCACAGATTAAAGACAACATGTCCCTGTCCATAGATAAGCCCACAGAGACTATGCAAATGTAGACAGGGGCAAGACACCATAATCAGATGCAGTAGGTGGAAACAAATACACTTGAAAAGTGTGAATTTATTTAAAACGACAGACAGCTCAAGAAGTTACACTTTTTAGAAAAGTGCATATTTTAAAAAATCACTTTGAGACAAACCAATTACCATATGCTGTAAGGTTTGAATTCATCCTAAAATGAAAATGTGTTAAAAACTGTCAATTACTTTTTTTTTTTAACTGGTAATGCGTTTGAGCATTTCCTTTTGGATTCTATCAATTAAGTGTTAGCTTTAGCTTTTTTTTTCCTTTTTTTTTTTAATTTTGTAACTTAAATAGCTTAGAGTAGTGAAATAACACAGGCAGCATAGGAGAGAAAAATTAACCCCACACACACAAATTTTACGTTTTGGTGCTTACAATTAATGCTTTTAAAGTGCAGATGTCATTTAAAAAACTCAACCCATATCAATTTATTTTTAATAAATGTGTACTGTAGATGATACATTAGTTTATCACTGGCACAGTAACAAATTGCCCTAAAAGTAATGGCTAAAACATTAATTTATTGTCTTAAAGTTTTGTAGGTTAGAAGTCCAGAATGTATCTCACAGCACTAAAATCAGACTGTCAATAGGGCTGTGTTCAATCTGGAGGCTCTGGGGAAAATTTTTTTTCTTGCCTTCTCTAGAGGCTGGTGCCTTCCTTGACTTGTGACCTCACATCACTCTGAACTCAGTTTCCACCTTGAAGTCAACACATCCCTCTTGATCCTGATTCTCTTTCTCTTTTTATAATGACCCTTGTAATTAGACTGGTCTACCCAGATAAACCCAAGATGATCGCAACATTTCATGCTTTTTAATTAAAGCACATCTGCAATGCCCTTTTACTATGTAAAGTAACATTTTCATAGGTTCCAGTGATAACAACATGGACAAGGGGATGGGCTATTATTCCGTCCACCATAGGTGATCTCTATGACTCAACACCAAATGCTCAGAGTTCCCTTCTTTTCAATCCTAGAATATCTCCATTTCTCAGCTAAGATATTTTATCATTCCACGAATTCCAGACTTCACATTTATGAATAATACACAAAATGATTTAAATATTCTTGTGCAAAAATTATGATGCTAAATATTACAATTGACTAAATAAAATACCTTTGGCAATGTTTGAATATTTTGAGGCTATGCATAGAACTTACATCCTACAAAAAAGTCTGTGAGATCCTGAAAAATGTTGCTAATAAAATAAACTCTACCTAGTTTTAAAAATTTACTTATGAAAGAGTTAGATAGTAATAATGATAAGCAAGTCAGTTTTTCATATACACACATATTGATTTCATGTTCTTTTTTCTTTATGGAAATTTGTGTTCTTCACACAAAAATGTAAAATTATAGGTAAGAATTGCAGCATCCACTGTAAAGACAAAGAGGGGATGTTGAGTTACGGTACATGTGGCAAGAGATGGACTTTAGTATATTGTTTATTTAAATGTCTATGTATCTGTAGAATATGTTTAATTAATGTTATTCTTCATTTTTAAAGAGTAGAGTAAATTTAACTTTGGATTAGTAATTTCTGCTGGAAGGCTTAAATGAGGATAGACAGGACAAAAGCAAACACACGCATATACACACAGAATAATAAGTCACCAAAGCATCAGATCAGCATGAACACCACCACTCATTCCAGCAAATATCACGTCAAAATAAAAAGATGAGGTGCAAAACACACTTGGGATTCTGAGGGATACAACTGCCCCTCCAGAGAACCATCCATGAACTCACAGTGTTTCAACATGGTCCTTCCTCAAAAAAAAAAAAAAATTTATTTGGACCAGGATTGGAAAGTGTCTTGGAAGATGGTTAAAAAGGTTGGCTAGCCAAATTGCCATGAGAGAAATAGGATTACATGGAGTCTCTTGGATATTTAAGTTGAAAAAAGATTAGAGGTCTCTACTGTTATCACATAGATCCTACTGTTTCACATTTCAAAATGAATGAAATTGTTCTTCTTTGTGTTCTAAGTGTACAGATCTTTGTGATGTTATTGAGAAAGAGAAAATGTTAGAATACACAATATAATATAAATTGTAAAGATACACTTATTGAATAAATCTGAAATTGTTTTTGAAATGATGGAGATTTTGTGCAGAACTTTGGGAAACCAATGGAGAAAAGAATGAAGTTGCAAATTGGAAAATATTAGAAAAAAAAAGAAAAGTCTTTTTGGACATCCTAATATATGGTGAAACATTAGATGGGTCCTCATTATTATCAACGTTGAATCAAAAGTCATGTTGATTGTAATTGATAACAGCATGAAATGAACAGGAAACTAAGCAAAAAGGTACATAGGTTCTCTTCCCTTTTTATTGCAGAATAATTTTGGGGTGCAAAAACCAGTGTCACTGTATCTTACAAGATAAGATGAGATGTCATGGATAATGTTTTTGTTCACAGGTATTTTTTACTCACCCTGCCCATCAAAATATATATTTTGGAAAATGGCCGTCATTCCATTAAATTGTTTATTTTTGTAGAGTACTTTAAATGATGTTGATAAAGCTCCAAGATTGTGTTTTTTATTTATTTCAATGATAATTTTTATCAAAATGATGAATACAAATGACATTCTAAAATTCTGCTTAGGAAGAGTGTTTTCTTGACAGTAAGAAAGACTACCTGGCATTATTCATAGTGAAAACCTGAGTTTTTTGATGTTTTCCCTCCATGTGATGGATAAATGTTTTGAAATTGAATTTCCTATACACTACTAGATTGGTTGTTACTCTGTAGGTAGTCAAAGGCAGAGAAATTTAATGTGCACTTAATTAAAAAAAATTTAATGATTTAATAACTATGTTGTGTATATTCTTTAATTGTATGCATGTATCTTTAAGTGTGTAGAACAAGAATCAAGTGTGTAGAACAAAAATTAATACTGAAAAGCATGTACAGACCAATATGATAAAATACCCATTATCAATGAAGTAATATTTATAGCTGACTTTGTTTGAATCATTAAAGAAATTAAATTTTAATTTTGAAGAAAATATAATTAGCCACAAATTTAAAATATGGCACATAATTTTTTAATTCAGAAGTGTAATGAGCTAGTTTCTAAGTTCCTTCTAAGTATAATTTAGACACTTTGAATGCATAATAAAGATCTCAAGTGTTCGAAACAATGCAGAGTAGATTAGTGTTATAGTGAAAACAAGTCACAAAATATAGCAATTAAAGCGACCCTGAGAAGTTCTTCTGTATGCTTCCTCAATCCAGCTCAAGTCCTAAAACTAGACTATTATAGAGAAATTCATTATATTTTGACATCCAGAGAAAGGAGTGTCACCAAATGTAGTTTTTTTCTTAGTGGAATATTTTTATATTCTTGAAACTCCATCCTGTCTTTTGTATTTGAACATTTTTAACACATAACTCTATTGATATTGCAGTTGGATATGCTATAAAAATCTGTGTTTCACATCCCTCATCAATATATTTTTTAGATTAAGATACAAATGTACTCTATACAACCTCCATGCTTGAAATCACATTAGTGAAATATAATATAAAACACATTAATTAAAATTGTCAAGCTTAAGCCTACTCTTTGCTAGATTTTGCTAAAATGTTGTAGAAGGGCTGCTGGTTGACAAATCAATAATAATCTTCCTTTCTTCCTTATTAACAAGCAAATGATATAAATTGGTGAAATTTATGTGCAAAAAGGGAATATTTTGTGATTGGTCCAAGCCGATTATGAATGTTTGTATTCCTTTGTGCTAATGACCAGTCTAGAAAAGAGTATATATATTTTTTAAGTATTTGAGGGCTTCTTTTGGGTCTTTCTTATAGAAATTTTCATTTTGAGAATGGAAAAGGTTTATAAGATAAGCATTCCTCCTGCTCCCTTCCACCCTGCTTTGGGGGGTCTCCAGCCATAATATATACCCCAGATCCATGATAACTAACTCTGAATCACAGTGGGAAATCCTCAGAAATAAGGATGATCCCCCAAGTACAACAGAGAAAGGGAGAAAAAGGTCTGCATCCAAGAACACCAACCACAGACTCTTTGACTAGTAACTACAGATGTACCTCATTTTATTGTACTTCACTTTATTATGCTTTGCAGATACTTAAGTTTTCACAAATTGAATGTGGCAACCCTGCATGGAGCAAGCATATTGGTACCATTTTTATAATAGCATTTTCTCATATCTTTTCCCTGTGTCACATTTTGGTAATTCTTACAATATTTCAAACTTTTTCATTATTATTTATGTTATGATAATTTGTGAACAGTGACCATTCATGTTACTATTGTAATTGTTTTGGGGCACCTCAAACCATGCCCATATAAGATGATGTACTTGGGGCACCTGAGGGGCTCAGTCAGTTAAGCATCCGAATCTTGATTTCAACTCAAGACATGATCTCACAGTTCGTGGGTTCAAGCCCTGATTAGGGCTCCATACTGACAGTGGACAGCCTGCTTGGGATTCTCTTTCCCTCTCCGTCTCTCTGCCCCTCCCCTGTGTGAGCTGTCTCTCTCTCAAAATAAATATATAAACTTAAAAAAAAATAAGATGGTGAACTTAATTGATAAATATTATGTGTGTGGACTGTTTTACTGACCAGCTGTTCCCCATCTCTTCTACTCCTCTGGCCTCCTATAGGCCAAACACAACAATATTGATATTAGGCCAATTAATAATCCTACACTGGCTTCTAAGTCTTCAAGTGAAAGGACTAGTTGCACATCTTTCACTTCAAATGGAAAGATAGAAATAACTAAGCTTAATGAAAGAAGAATGTTGACCTCCAAGGTAATGCCAAAAGCTAGGCCTCTTGTGCTAGTTAGCCAAGGTGTGAATGGAAAATAAAACTTCTTGAAGGAAATTAAAAGTGCTACTCCAGTGAACACACAAATGATAAGAAACCATAATGACCTTATTGCTGATAAGGAGAAAGTTTTTTTTTGTGGTCTGGATAGAAGGTCAAATCAGCCACAACTTTTCCTTAAGCCAAACCTAATCCAGAGCAAGGCCCTAACTCTCTTCAACTCTATGAAGGCTAAGGGAGGTGAGGAGGCTTCCGAATAAAAGTTTGAAGCTAACAGAGGTTGGTTCAGAAGATTTAAGGAAAGAAGGTGTCTCTGTAACATAACAGTGCAACATGAAGCATCAGTTACTGATTTAGAAGCTGCAGCAAGTTGTTCAGAAGATCTAGCTCAGATAATTAATGCAGGTAGATACACTAAACAACAGATATTAAATGTAGACAAAATAGCCTTCTTTTGAAGAAGATGCCATCTAGGACTTTCATAACTAGAGAGGAGCAATCAATGCCTGGCTTCAAAGCTTCAAAGGACAGGCTAACTGTCTTTTGAGGGACTAATGCAGCTATGACTCTCATTTGACGCCAATGCTCATTAACTATTCTGCAACTTCTAGGGCCCTTAAGAATTATGATAAATGTACCCTGTCTGTTCTATGTAAATAAAACAACAAATCCTGTATGACAGCACATCTATTTCCAACATGGTGGTTCACTGACTATTTTAAGCCCACCGTTGAGCCTCACTGCTCAGAAAAAAAAAAAGTTTCATTTCAAAAAATTAATGCTCATTGACAATGCACCTGATCATCCAAGAGCTCTGATGGAGATGTACAGCATGTGCAAGACTAATTTTGTCTTGCCCGCGCACACAGCATCCATTCTGCAGTCCATGAAACACATTATCTTCAAGTCCTTTTATTTAAGAAATACATTTTGCGAGGCTGTAGTTGCCATAGATAGTGATTCTTCTGATGGATCTGGGCAAAGTAAACTGAAAACCTTCTGGAGAGGATTCACCATTATAGATGCCATTATGAATATTTATGGTTCATGGGAAGAGGTAAAAATATCAATATTAACAGAAGCTTGGAAAAAGTTTATTTCAGCCCTTGTGGATAACTTTGAGAGATTCAGAACTTCAATGGAGGAAGTAATTCCAGATGTGGTGGAAATAGCAAGAGAAATAGAAGTGGGGCCTGAAGATGTGACGGAATTGCTGGCATCTCATGATAAAATTTTAATGGATAAGGAGTTGCTTCTTACAGATGAGGAAAGAAAGTGATTTTCTTGAGATAGAATTTACTTCTGGTGAAGGTGCTGTGAAGATTGTTGAAATGGCTACAAAAGATTTGGAATATTTCATAAACTTAGTTGATAAAGTACCAGAAAGGTTTGAGAGGATTGATTCCCATTTTGAAAGTTCTCCTTTGGATAAAATGCTGTCGACATTGCATGCTACAGAGAAATTGTTCATGAAAGGAAGAGTGAATGCAGCAAAGTTCATTATTGTGTTATTTTTAAAAATTATTATTATTTTTAAAAATTGCCATAGCTATCCCAACCTTCAGCAATCACCAACTCGATTAATCAGCAGCCATCAAATTGAGGCATGACCTTCCACCAGCAAAATGATTACAATTGACTGAAAGCTCAGACAGTGGTTTGCATTTTTAGCATAAAAGTATTTTTAATTAAAGTATATATATATATAAAAGCATATATATATATAAAAGTATATATATGTATAAAAGTATATATATATATATATTTAGACATAGTGCTATTGTATATTTCACACTCTACAGTATAGTGTAAACATAACTTTTATATGCACTAGGAAACCAAAAAATCCATTTGTCTTGCTTTAGTGTGATATTTCCCTTTTTGTGGTGTCCTGGAACTGAATCCACGGTATCTCCAAGGTATGCCTCTTCTCAACTGGGGATTAACAAACACCTCAAACCCTGACTGTTCTTAAGGAAACAGTAAATTTACTTAAGGTTTAGGCTAATTGTAGTCACAGTTTCTGTTATTGTAGCCAAAAATATACCTTTATCAAACAACTTTTATTCATTTATTTATTTGCCTTGATCTTCTTTTTTTCCTGTAACAGAATAGACTTGATTTTGAGTTGCATAACTCTTATCTTATTTATATTTTTAACTACTCCTAATTAATGCACACATTTTATGAAAGGTAGAGGATAGCAATTTAGAAAGAAAATAAAATAGTGCTCAAGTTAATATTCTATTATGTATCTTTTGTCTCATTTCCTGAGATGAGACATACAAAAATACACAGTATACATAAATGCCAGAAATCAGTGTTTTTCTTTTTTTTTTTGATTTTTTAATATTTATTTATTTTTGAGACACAGAGAGAGCATGAACAGGGGAGGGTCAGAGAAAGAGGGAGACACAGAATCCGAAACAGGCTCCAGGCTCTGCGCTGTCAGCACAGAGCCCAACGCGGGGCTCGAACCCACGGACCGTGAGATCATGACCTGAGCCGAAGTCGGACGCTTAACCACCCAGGTGCCCCGAAATCCGTGTTTTTCAGTGGTGATATATATATAGTCACCTGCTAAGTCATGGTTTTGTTACCTAGTTTTAAAATAATTTTGTTTTAAAGTAGTTTTATGTTCACAGAAAAATTAAGCAGAAATACAGATACTTCTCATATCGTCCCTGTCTCCACACCTGCATAAACACTCCTACCCCTACACTGGTATCTCACAGCACAGTGGTGTATTTGTGACAATTGAGGTTATGTTACATTGATGATCATACTACATTGTCACCTAAAGTCTATAGTTTACACTAAGGATCATTTCTAATGTATTGTACATTCTGTGGATTTTTAAAAATATAATTAAGTGTATCCACCATTATACTATCATTCGTAATAGTTTAAATACCTTAAAAATCCTGTGTTCTGGGGCACCTGGGTGACTCGGTTGGTTAAGTGCCCAACTTCTGCTCAGGTCATGATCTCACGGTTCATGAGTTCAAGCCCCATGTTGAGCTCTGTGCTGACAGCTCAGAGCCCAGAGGCTGCTTCGGATTCTGTGTGTCTCTCTCTCTTCTGCCCCACCATCGCTCGCACTCTGTCTCTTTCTCAAAAATGAACACTAAAAAATCCTCTGTATTCTGTCTATCCATTCCAGCCTCTCTCCCATGAACCACTGACCGCTGATTTTTTATTGTGTCCATAGTTTTGTTTCCAAAAATGTCATATATTTGGAATCATTCAGTGTGTAGTGTTTTCAGATTGACTTCTTACACTCAGTAATATGCATTTAAGTTTCCTCTATTTCCTTCCATAATTTGATGGCTTATATCTTTTTAGCACTGAATAATATTCAACAGTCTGGATGTACTACATTTATTTATCCATTCACCTACTGAAAGACATCTGGATTGCTTTCAAATGTTGCAATTATCAACAAAGCAGATATAAGCATTCTTGTGCATAGTTTTAGGTGGACATAAGTTTTCAATTCATTTGGGCAAGTACTAAGCTGTGTGATTGCTAGGTTATATGATAAGAGTAAACTTGATTTTATAAGAAACTTCCAAACTGTCTTACAAAGCTGCTGTGTCAGTTTGCATTTCCACCAGCAATGTGTGAGAGTTTCTTCTGCTCCAAATCCTTGTCAGTATTTGGTGTTATCAGATGTCTAGATTTTATCCATCATAAGGGTCTAGGGGTATCTTTTTTTTGTTTGTTTTAATTTATAATTCCCTAGTGGCATATTAAATGGAGCATCTTATTATTTGCTTATTTTCTATTTATGTATCTTCTTTGGTGAATTGTCTGTTCAGTTCTTTTGCCCATTTTTAATAGAGTGACTTATTGTCTTATTGTTGAATTTTAAGGTTTCTTTATATATTTTGGATAACTGTCCTTATCAGATATGCCTTTTGCAAATATTTTCTCCCAGTCTATGGCTTATGTTCTCATTCCATTGACTTTCTCTTTTGAAGAATATAAGTTTTTCATTGTAATGAAATCCAAATATTTTTTTTTTTTCATGGACTATGCCTTTAGTATTGTATCTAAAAAGTCACTGCCAGGGGCGCCTGGGTGGTGCAGTCAGTTAAGCGTCCAACTTCAGCCAGGTCACGATCTCGCGGTCCGGGAATTCGAGCCTCGCGTCAGGCTCTGGGCTGATGGCTCAGAGCCTGGAGCCTGTTTCCGATTCTGTGTCTCCCTCTCTCTCTGCCCCTCCCCCGTTCATGCTCTGTCTCTCTCTGTCCCAAAAATAAATAAACGTTGAAAAAAAAAATAAAAAGTCACTGCCAAACTGAAGGTAATCTATTTTTTTTCCTATATTATCTTCTATGAGATTTATAGTTTTGCATTTTATTTGAAAAATTTTTTAATATTTATTTTTTGAAGAGACAGAGAGATACAGAATATGAGCAGGGGAGGGGCAGAGAAAGAGGGAGATGCAGAATCCAAAGTAGGCTCTAGGCTCTCAGCTGTCAGCACAGAGCCTGAGGTGGGGCTCGAGCCCATGAGCCAGGAGATCATGACATGAGCGGAAGTCAGAAGCTTAATAGACCGAGCCACCCAGGCACTCCTGCATTTTATTTTTTTAATGTATGCTTTTGTTTGTTTGTTTGTTTGTTTATTTATTTATTTTGAAAGAGAGAGAGTAAGAGAGCACCAGCACACACATGAGCGGGAGAGAGGCAGAGAAAGAGGGAGAGAGAGAGGATCCCAAGCAAGCTCAACATTGTCAGCACAGAGCCCAGTACTGGGCTCAAGCTCGTGATCTGTGAGATCATGACCTGAGCTGAGATCAAGAGTCAGAGGCTTGAGTCACCCAGGTGCCTCTATAGTTTTGTATTTTAGATATAGGTCTTTTACCCATTTTGAGTTGATTTTTTATGAAGGGTGTATAGCCCATGTCTAGATTCATTTTTTTGTTTGTTTGTTTGTTTTCCATGTGGATATCCAGTCTAGTACCTTTTATTGAAAAGACTGTCTTCTCTCCACTGTATTGTCTTCGCCTCTTTGTCAAAGGTCAGTTTGACAATGTTTCTGTGGGTCTGTTTCTGGGCTCTATTAATCTGTTTTTTAAATAATTTCTATAATTTATCTAACATTTCCAAAATTGTGAGACTTTTCATTTGTTTTTCATTTTCACTCTTTTTTTTTTTAATTTTTTTTAACGTTTATTTATTTTTGAGACAGAGAGAGACAGAGCATGAACAAGGGAGGGGCAGAGAGAGAGGGAGACACAGAATCGGAAGTAGGTTCCAGGCTCTGAGCTGTCAGCCCAGAGCCCGTCGTGGGGCTCGAACTCGCGGACCGCGAGATCGTGACCTGAGCCAAAGTCGGACGCTTAACAGACTGAGCCACCCAGGCGCCCCATCACTCTTATAAATTATAGTAGCACAGTACATTTTGTATGACATATTTATTGAATCTAAGGTTAAAACAAAATTTTATTGCATAAATTTTACACATTTACTTCTAAATTTTCCTGTTTTAAACTTATACAAAATGTACACTTCGTTCACTTATTTCTGTTTTTGAACAATATATACCAATCTACAATTAAAATACCTTTAATATCACTTTTTCTTTACAAGAATAGCACATGACTGATTTATTGGTTATGTATTAACTATATTCCAAATTTATCATTTGGAACAAACTTCTAAAGAAAACTAGAATAAATAATAAATTGTCCATATGCTCATTTTTCTAAAAATAAAAACCAAAAACAAAAAACAAATAAGCCCACGAAAGTCTTTTGTGTTAAGAAAAAACAATGCATTTTTATTGTATCACAGCAGGATTCAGGAAGATAGACTGACACTGTAAAAAAATTGCTTAAGAAATGAGTTTTAAAAATAATTACACTTCTATTTCTCTTAGAGTTCTTAACCCACTGGTGTATTCTTAAGTTTATAATAAATAAACACACCAACAGACAACAAGAAAAACAAGTGTCGTGACTTTCATGTGCCCTTTCATCAGAAAATTATTACAATTTTCTAGTAAATGAAGGGAAAATCAATTGTTTTTAATAATTATGGGAATTTTATAGATACTGGAATAGGTTCAGCAAGACTAACTTGACCACTGACACGTTGCTTATAATGCTTTCTGAAGCTCAGTTTCTTTATGGATAAAATGTGTTTAATAAGGACTAATAATAATCACATAGTTTTCGCATAAGTAATAAATTATTAAACAATGAATGCACATTAAAATACTTTTTTCCAACTTCTTCCATTGGTGATCTCCAATATACACTTCACTGCACCAATTAAGATATAACTGAAGAATATGTTATCAATTAAGATTCTTTCTAGCTAGCTGGATTTTTCTGTGTTACATTTGATCTTATGTAATTGACAGAACGAGTTAAGCATTTTGCTTAGGATTTTCTTTGCATGTGATGCTAGAATTGAAGTGTACAGATGTGGGGAAGGGAAGATGGTATTAGATAAAGGAGAGCAAAAACAAACTAAAATTCATACAGTGAGCTGGAGCCCATGATGATGGATTGAAAGTCATGTTAGTTTTGTAGTTTTTTACCTTATTGCTGTAAGTATCCCACAGAAGCTGGGCCCTCCACAACAGAGCTGAACATATTCACCTAACACACATACAGAAAAGTTTCAAGGAGGATCCAGAAGAAAGTGAAGCAGTTGTAAGGTCAACCCTGTCTCTTGCCAATGTGGTACACGATCATATATTCCCAAAAATGTGAGGGCTTAAAAAATTGTTGCTTCACCTCTGCCCTCCAAATCAAGAACAAGAATCCCTCTTGTGGTCTGTTGTAACCAGAAACAAAGGAAAGGGGATTCTTGGAAATGCAGTCTAACCCAGCCAAGTTGGCACATTAAAAAGCATAGGAGTGCCAACTTGGCACTTATACATATCTCCTTAAAACATACTTCATTTCCAAATAAGGTAATAAATCATGCTTCCACCTAACATCATGTAACTCTTCCCGATAACTGAAAACAAGTGACTCTTTTCCTAGAAGAGGCTGTTTGCCCTCTTCTTGTCTTTGTAACATGTTCATTGTTTTCTTAGCTCCCATTTGATATCATGTAATTTAAATACCGAGATATGAATTATAGTTAATACATCTTATACATCAAGGATATGAGAAGGATATTGGTGAACATGTACAAACATATTAATATCAAAATAAGGATGAAAAACTCATAATTATTATAGTCCTCATGTATACACAGGTTGCCATGAGGATAGCTAACACATACAGGGCAAAAATGATTAAGATGGCAATTTGAAAATATTTGTGTACAGTATATTTTATAGCTTTATTGATGTGTAACTGATATACAAAAAATACATGTTTAGTGTATACAATTTCATCATTTTTGACATGTGTATGCACCTGAACTAATATCACAACAGTCAAGGTAATAAACATATCTATCACCTCCAGGAATTTTCTTTTGAGCTGGTAATAATGATGGGAAAACTGTTGAAAACATTTTGATATCAGATGGGGCTATGTTTAACTGTCTTCAGTTTCTGGGACCTTCTGCCTTTAATAGCTTATTTTCACTTCTGAATAATTATCAAAAAATGTTGATTTATCTCTGAATAATTAATTACTGGAAGCTGGTTCCTCATCTAAATAGGATATTTTCACGAGATTATACCTTATTACAGCTAGCAATTTTTTTCCTGAAGCCTTTATTTTTTAATAAAAATCAATGAAACATAAATATTTATTCAAGATGGATTTACTTTATTGCAAATCAAATTGTAATATAACTACGCTAATGATGCCAGCCTATTTTTATTGGAGTAGGGAATGAAATTATCTAAAATAATCCATGTTGTGACTATAATTATTCAAGTTATGTAAGTTAAGAAGCAACTATAAATGGGAAAAATGCAATGAAGTGTAGTCATGGCTACTGTTGTGTCCAGCAACCCTAAGAGGGAAAATAATATATTTTCTATTTCCTCATATTAGTCACATATCATCTAGGAAAGGACATATTATCTAGGTTTGGTTCATGCCACACATTCACTTTGGAACAATTGTGTGTGTGTGTGTGTGTGTGTGTGTGTGTGGTGAAACGAAGTAAAGTGGCCAGGTTTGATTCATGTGCATTTATGTGACCAGGGTGATAGTATTTTTACCAACTGGAGAAAATTTCTTAAAAACATAGAGAAAAGTTGGGCTGATGATCAGACAAAACAATGGATACACACTCAATGTGCATCTAGGTTAAAGAGGGTTTCCTTTTTTTTTTTTAAATCTTTTATTCATATTCTGGTTCATCCTATAATTTCCCAGAAAATATCCTTAATGTTCTGAATTCTTTCTGGGAAAATTTTCATAGAAGTAAGCTAAAATCAATAGATGAGCAATGACAGCATTCCTCTAAAATGATATTGAAAAACTGTATTTGTATAGTCTTGTTTTCTTATAAATTGTTTTAAGCCACAAGTTTTTCTCTGCCTATCTGTATATGCACACACCATTATGTTGTAAGAAACTACAATACTTAAAAAAAACTTTATTTCATTTTTGCATTATGACAAAAATCAAAGAAAGCTCACACATTCCCCTCTCATGAAATTTGCTTCTCAGGCAATATTTTAAGGTTTGCACCTTTTTTTGACATGCTTGAAGCCACGATCATTTAGTTTGAATATCTGTATCGAATAACAGAAGATACTATAAAGCAGATTGTATTTTTCACACTTTTGGCTAAATATATGTAGGAATATCTTACTTCTTCCAAAAATAAATCCCATCCTTTGCCAGTATCATTAAAATTCTGTAGTGTATTACTGTTTCATGGCAATGAAGTTCATTTCAAGATTAACTACTGCATTTAAAACACTAGAAAAAGTCATGAAAAATTTAATGCAGCCTTAAATTTTGAGCATATTTCTATAAATGAACATGGTTAAGAGCACACTGCACTTAGAAGCTGACAACACATCTTTTGTTATTTTAAAGACATCAAATGTATTTAGGTTAGTGTGTGTTCTTGTTTTAAACATAAGACTATTAAATAAGGGAGGATAAGCTAACCTTAGTTCATTTGCTATTATAAAGTCTTCTAAAAGTTACCACTATCACTAATTATTGTTGAAGCGTCATTACAAACCTTTCTGTCACCTCGTATATATTTTCCTATGGGAGACACTGTAAGAAATGATCCATAAAAGCAGATTTAAAAGTGGTGTCAACAATAGTGTATAAACCACTATAGTCGTATTTTCACAGTAAAGGCATTGAAATAAACCAGATGGTCTCTTTTCCCTTCCTGAAGGTTAAATTGAGTGCATATTTACTTTCCCTTTAATTATAACCTTCATCGTTCAGGAAAACTTTTAACCAAAAGACATTGCACATAATTTACATATAATTTGTCAGGACAATGCAGAAATTGAAAAAAAAGTAGCCTAGTATTTGGGTAACAAATAGGGTTAGTCTTTGCATCTGTCACAATAATATATGTGTGTGTGTGTGTGTATATATATATATATATATATATATATATATATATACACACATATATATGTGTATATATATATATATATTTTTTAATTTCGTTGTTGTTAAAAGTTGTATATCCCTTCTTTTGCTCAGAGAATCTTGTATCACTTGTTTCTGATTGTTACATACCTTCTTGGAGCCTCATTTATAAAATATATTCAAAAATTATTTAAAACACAGAGTTTCCCTGAGTATCAAATATGGTGATATGCATTAACCAAGTATATTAGATCATATTCAAAAGACTCCAAATTTTAAAAGTTGATCAATGAATAGTTGGGAATTTAAAACTGAACATATCAACCCACAATTTGGATTGGTCATTAGCACCCCTTTGATTTAACTACAGGATAAAGGATGCACCAGCTAGTGAATGCTAAATATTGGAAATCTTCACTAAGCCTAATGTTGTTCTGCAGTGTGCTTCTCTTATCACAATCAATATGATAAATGAAAGGACTGATATTTACTGAGCCCTCCCATGGTGTATGCACAATGTAATGTTTGTTTTCTTGATTTTATATATCAGGAAACAGGAATTGAGAAGGTGTGTACTTTGCCCCAAATCACTAATCCTTCCAACCTATTACAATATGTAGAGGAGAACCTCAGTTATTAGATGTCAAAAACATTTTAGTAAAAGTTAAACAAACATAACAGTACAATTAGACAATATCTGTGTAACCAAGATGTCTGAGATAGTGTGGGCAGCACAAGCAGTAACTATTGCATTCACAGAGAGTGACACTTGAGTTTACTCCCATCTGTAATTGTAATCTGTAAGATTCACGCAGAGGTGGAAATCTGACTGGCAGAGGGGGAGTTCCTGGGAAGAGGATGGAATTTGTGAGTCCTACTCAAAGTGGAAAATCTCTCAAAGTCTTGCTCTGGAAATTGGAAGGCATGTGTGTGTGTGTGTGTATGTGTGTGTGTGTTGGAAATGAGGTGCATTCTCACTCACTATGTTCATTAAAAGGAATCCCGGATCAACTAGCCAAGACTGTATTAAAATTCCTTCAATTGTCTCTTCCCCTACTGAAGTTAAGATGATAGAGAGAGCCATAGAATGGTCGAAGAGACCTCTGGTTAACCAAAACTAAAGGTAAAAAGAAAAAAAGAAGTAGAAGAAAATGGAGAGAAAGAAGAAAGAGAAGGTGGAGGAGGATGAGGGGGAGGGGGGGGAGAGAAAATGGTAGGAGTGATTGAGACTTTCCATGTGATGAAATGGAAAAATGTGTCACTTTAAATAGAAAGCATGTAAACTCAGAGGGAAGGATTTTTCAATTTTATAAGGTATATGAGAAATGCTACAAGAATTATTTGTTTATCACAGCAAATTTCCAGCCCTTGAAGAATAAAGCAAGCTATTCCAGCAATAAACACATGCCAATCATAAGAAAAATGTGAAATAATTATTAATATTTATAACTCCAAAAATGAAGATATAAAAAGATTAAATGTTTTCAGTTGAAAATGACATTGTTATTATGATCTAAATAAGAATATTTTGGGGGCACCTGGGTAGCTCAGTTGGTTGAGCTTCCGACTCCGGCTCAGGTCATGATCTCACAGTCTGTGAGTTCAAGCCGCGCGTCGGGCTCTGTGCTGACAGCTCAGAGCCTGGAGCCTGCTTCAGATTCTGTGTCTCCCTCTCTGACCCTCCCCCGTTCATGCTCTGTCTCTGTCTCAGAAATAAATAAACTTTAAAAAAATTAAATAAAAAAAGAATATTTTTCGGTGCAGACTATTAAATTAAATCCCATGAATTTTATTTTTGTAAGTAAACTAAGAAAAACTGGAGAAAAGGAAAGTTATTCAAAGAAGAGTTCCAGGGATTGAACTGTGTTCCTCCAAAATTAATATGTTAAAGCCCTAACTTCCAATATCCTTGTATTTGGAAATAGGATGTGTTGCAGGTAATTAAGTTTAAATGAAGTCATAAGAGTGGGGCCCTAATCTGATGGGACTGTGGCTTTATAAAATGAGACAGAAAGAGCAAGAAAGTGACCATGTGCAGACCAGGTAATGAGGACTCAGTAGAACTGAACTGTGCCAGAACCTTAATTTTGGACTTTTCAGCCTCTAGAATTGTGAGAAAAAGAGCTGGTTTTTCTTGTTGTTGTTGTTTTGTTTTGTTTTATTTTTTAGCCACCCAGTCTATGGCATTTTGGTATGCAGCCAATACAAAGAGAAAATTGAATTCCATTCAACAAATATTTATTAGCTTATTGGATGAAGGACATTTTATGAAGTGCTGAGACATTTGACACATATTATTCTTCATTAAATAAAAAAAAAAACTTATACACTTGTACCTTATCTTACCAAAGGAAAAAACAGTTAAAATAATAGAAACCTATATAAACATATGTGTATACAAGTCCGTAAACATGTGTAAATATCTAACTGTAATACACATGCATGCAAATGTGTGTGTGTGTGTGTGTGTGTGTGTGTGTGTGTATGTGGAGAAAGAGAGAAAGTGGGAGAGAGATTGAGACTCATGGGACAGATGTGAATACACATTTCTAAAGAATTAGATTATTATATTATTAGTACCTCTGGTTAGCAATAACATATCCATGTTTCAGTAAACAATAAATCAGAAACAATTGCCTAGTTTTCCTGTTTTTCGTAGAGATGCCTCATAAAATCCAAGCCCTTTAAAACTGGAGTCCACGAGGAAGAAAAATCCAAATTCAAAATATCAGTGTTCTTTAGCGAGAAAGCACTGAGAGTCCTCAGTGCACTATAAATAGAACTGAACTCCCAAATCACACTGCAAAGAAACACCGCTGTAGTGGAGACACTATGTCTCAGACAGAATCGCAGCAAGTTTCTTTTTTTTTTCTTTTCTTTCTTTCTTTCTTTCTTTTCTTTTGTTCCACTAAAACCAACTATCTAAGTTCGCAAATTCAGGCTCTTCCATCTAAGCAAAAACAGAAGAATGAGGCCATTTCCCGGGTGATTATCACAATTCAGTGCTTCACTTTTCTACAGAGCTCTCTGTCAATTATTCTTATTTAATGGAAGCAGAGATTTTTGGAAATGAACATATCTGAGTGACAGTAATTTTTCTAAAAACTGCTGAAGAAAAGTGAACCTTAAAGAGAAAAAGCATATCGACTTCATGAGACCAGAGCAGAGCCACTGCCTTGTGTGAGGTGATATGCTATGGTGCAACACAGGGCTTTAACTCCAAAAAGAGCTTTATTTTCCAGATCACCAATACTGCATTCATTCCATAATGAGACTTTGCATAGGGTAACATAACATTTATTTATACGCATACTTGTTTTTCTTCAGTAAATTTGTAAAATATTGCCACATGACAAGGCCATGATGACGGATGGATATATGGGCAGGAGAGATGTCTGCTGTCTTTAAGTAAGGAACTGAGGAGAAAATAATATAACATATTTGTATATACATACATATACATATATATATATATATATATATATATATATATATATATATATATATGTTGTTTCAGGAAGGATAAAGGCTATCATAAAATAATGTGAAAGATGTAGGAAACAATGAATTGGGAAGCTTATCTAAAGAAGTGATTTTTAAGGTAAAATCTGAATGAGAAATGGAGTCAATGGTATTAAAATGTGGAGACAGTCCACAATTCAGAGCAGAAAAAAATAAAAAAAACCAAAACACCAAAAAACAGAGTCATAAAGCACAAAACAGTTTGAATAACTTTAGTAAACTTTTTCTGTGTGAACCAGTTAGCAAATACTTCAGGTTTTAAGGGTCACATGTGGTCTCTGTTATATTCTTCTGGTTTCATTTAAAACTCTTTTCAAATTTAAAAATCATCCTTAGCTCATGGGCTGTACAAAAACAGCCCATAGGTTGGATTTAGCTCATGCTGACCCTCGAATGAGAAAAAAAAAAAAAAAAAACAGTAGACTAACAGGGATGGGATTTAGTTGGTTAAATAACGGTGCCAAGATTCAAGGCAGTCTGATTCAAAGTTATGCTCTTAGGGGTGCCTGGGTGGCTCAGTCGGTTTAGGTGTTTAACTTCCCCTCAGGTCATGATCTCACGGGTTTGTGAGTTCAAGCCCTGTGTCAGGCTCTGTGCTGACAACTTGGAACCTGGAGCCTGCTTCAGATCTTGTGTCTCCCTCTCTCTCTCTCTGCTCCTCCCTACTCATGTTCTGTCTCTGTCTCTCTGTCTCAAAAATAAATAAATATTCAAAAATTTAAAAATATTAATTTAAAAAATTAAAAATTAAAAATCATTGCCCTACACTATTTCACAACAGTAAGTATGGATATAATTCATATGAACAGCAGAAAGGCATGAACTACAAACTCTTCCTCATAGACTCTGAAAAGCTTTCTTAGGGTTGGTGATGCTATAGAGGATATTTGAGGATGATGCCCCACATTTTAATCTCTTTTTTGTTAATCTGTTTTGGTCTTGAATAAATTACATCTTTTTTTTTCTTTTTTTTCTGTTGAAGTCAGTGAAATGTATATATATTCAACACTTTTTCTATGTCCAGCATTGTGCTAGGTCCCATATAATGATAATAGTAAATTTGAAGACACAGTTAAATGTTGCTAAGAGAGGTGTTATGAGGTGGCTGAGAGTAGAACTTTTAATTTTTTTTTTAATTTTTATTTTTGAGAGAAAGAGAGAGACAGAATGCAAGTGGGGGAGGAGCAGAGAGAGAGGGAGACACAGATTCTGAAGCAGGCTCCAGGCTACGAGCTGTCAGCACAGAGCTTGACGCAGGGCTCGAACTCATGGACCACAAGATCATGACCTGAGCTGAAGTCAGACACTTAACTGACTGAGCCACCCAGGTGCCCCAAGAGTAGAATTTTTGAAGCCAGGCTGTGCTAAGTTGAATTCCACGTTGGTAATTCTTTTAGTTGTGTGGCCTCAAGCATGTTATTACCTTACATCTCTGGTCTTGATTCCCTTTTTAAACTGTATAAAAAGTCTAAATAAAAGTAACTCACAACTTCCAAGTTAAAAAAAAGAAAGCAATTCTGAAACACTAATCATAGTATAGTACATACTCTTTCCTCTTTCCCTCTTTTTTGATTTTAAAAATAATTGCTTATCTCCAACCATGTTTTGACACGGAAATATAACTGAGGGCAGAAATAAAAGTAAGCAAAGAAGTGAAAGGTCCATGATTCGGGAAGAGGAGTGAAAGAATAAAATCTCCAATAGAAACATCTCCACAGTGTGAACAGAAGTAATTTGAAAATGATGGGATAAATAAAAAAAGAATCCAGAGGAACAAACATGTAAATCAATATGCTATATCTTCTCCAGGCTGGAGATCTTCACTATTTGTCTCAAAAAAGAACACCCTTGAGTTTTCTGTGGCTTTATTTTGTGGAGGGGGACAAAAGTGTAAATGTATGAATTACTTTTCTGTATCTGCCATAAAACATACCACAGAAATTGAGGCTTAAAACAATCCCCCTTTATGACCTCACAGTTTTCATGGAGTATTGGTTTAGGCACACACTCTGTGTCTCACAAGACCAAACTAGAGGTGTCATGATCAGTCAGACCCCTTTTCTGGTTTGGGAGTGTATTTTCTACCCAGGGGAGGAAAAGAGTTGATTCATATGTGGACTGTCTTATTGTGGTATAATTTAGGGACCAAGATCACTAGACCCTTGAAGTCTAAATTTGCAGAAGGAGGAGGCACACATTCACCAAATGGGTAGCTGGGGATAATTGTGAAAAAGGTTACTTCTGTTTGCATTCCTTGCTCCCTGTACCTTGGTATTTTAAATCTTTGGGACATATTCCTTCTGCTGCTCAATCAGGTTTCAGCTTCTGGATAGTGAATTTTGTAACAGATCCTATAGTCATTCTCTCTCTTCTGCACATACTTTGCCATAAAGAGAGTTCTTGTACCGAGAAAATAACATGAGTGACTCACCATTAGTGAGTAAGATATTCTGTTAGCCCTCAGGGATAGTGATGTTATCTGCAGCACTACGGGCATAAGAGACAAACCTATCAGGTTTGTCACTCCATATCAGGATAAGTGAAAATGGAAGGGGTGCTATATAAACAATGTGCCACTGAGTGGATAGGTGGTTTCTTCTGGGGTTGGTACTAAAGTGGGAGCTTACGATCTCTGCTTTAGGCAGGTCTAAGATTTAATAACAGAACATTAGATCAGCTGTGTTGAGTGAAAACTCATGCCCTTGGGCTCATGCCTTGCTTTCATTTTTCAAACAATAGCACATGTACTGAAATCTTTAAGGGCAGAGGCTGACAGTTACTGGCTAAATCAGCCTCTCCATGTAGTTGTTAATTTTTTTTTTCTGCAGTTAAAGTCCACTGGTGGGAATTAACATGTAACATCTTCATCGCTTGTGTCCATTGCCTTAAGTCCATTTACGTTTCTTTTCCAGATAGCTCTTGTCCTTGATCGTCCAAGTTTATTCCTCAGATTCCTTAAAAAATAAGCTAAGCAGTTCACAACTGTCGATGAGTCCATGACTAGTACATTATTTGAACTTATGTCTCTTGGGAGGATTTACCCTCCTTTGTATCTTTTAGCATTATCACTCCTGAATGAAGACATAGTCAACCAACCATCCATTGTCAACTAAAACTAACATACATGCTGACATATCTGTGAACCAAGCTTTGCTTTTTTCCCTTTCCCATCAACTGTTCACACAGAAACCCTAACACTACTATTTGCAAGTTGGGGGAAGGTCTTAAGTGTAGAAGAGTTAGGTGAAAGGGAATCCCGGGTCACTTTTTCATGAAGCTAGCTTTTGCCCTCTACTACTGCTTACCCAATCAAAGACACATCACTTTTAACTTAACTTGGATGGCTGTTGATCTCAACTAATTTTATGATCATTAGTCAAAACTATCTTATTGATGATGGGAAGTTTAGGATTCAAGTTCACTTTATGTCTAATGATCAGTTACTCTACCTCTACCAGGATCGACTAGCATGCCAGGAACTATATTTTCAGATAGACTATAATTCTCAACTACATATGGCATGGTAAGTAGTTAGACTTCTATTCCAGAGACAATAAATTGCATTATTTTCTATCCCAAGATACCTCTAACACTTGAGGGGTCTATTGCATCATGGGCCCAATATATCAGGATTGCTTATCCTGCACATTGTACTCATTTCAGGATCTGGTATTGTTCTGGGACCAGTTAAAAGCCAGAAGCCTTTCTCATTCCACAGTAAATGGGTTAGAACTGTATTCACACATGGAGAAAATGCTGCTAACAAAATATGATGTGGTCTACCACGTGTTGTTTGTTCTTAGCGCTAAAGGAGGGGAGGTACTAATTCTTGTCCTTTTCTTTGGAGAGGATGTCCTGGCCTGTCCTAAACCGCTGCATACTTGAAATCTTCACCAATGTAGCAATACCTTTACCCTTTTAATAGTTATGTCGCTGTAAGTAATCAGGAGTTCTTGCTATTTATTGCTAAGCAGATACAATTTAATTGATATCATAAATGTAGTGAGCCGGTATCACATTCTCAAAATGTTTTCTTTGGACTATATGGTATCATAGTGTAGAATTAAACATGTTTGTAGCAGGATCATGAATGTGCACTGCTAGTCATATTGTGTGAATGCAAACTGCTTCTTATCTTCTTTAGTGAAAGGCATTGAAATAAATAAAGTACATTAGCCAGACTAATAGCTATATAGCCCTTATGGAGGCTATTACTCTATTATATGTTCTTACAGTAAGTTATTACAGTCCGAACTTACAGTTCAGACTCAAACTTAGTTACGTTTTTTTTCTGGTCTACTTTCATTTGTCCTGATTCATCCCATTTTTCTATAGGTTTTATGTTGAAAATAAAATGAAGGAATAATGAGGAATGTCACCTCTATGTCTCCTCAGATTTTTTTTGATGTGTATTTATTTTGAGAGAGAGTGTGTGCAAGCAGGAGAGGGGCAGAGAGAGAGGAGAGAGAATCCCATTTGGGGTCCATACTGTCAGTGTAGAGCCCAGTGTGGGGCTCAGACACACAGACTGTGAGATCATGACCTGAGATCAAGAGTCAGACACTTAACCCACTGAACTACCCAGGCGCTCACTAATGAGTGAATTATTACTTTCTATTGCTGACTATCTTCAGCTTTCTGCACACACACATGCCCACACACAGCTATTCATTTTGTCTTTTAGAAGTATATTTTCTATTAGACACTTCCATAGATACTGGATTTTGATTATACTCACTACACCAATCTTATAGCTGTTGGTTAAGTTCTGCCATTGGCCTCAGATAGTTTCACCTTCCTATCATCTACATGCTACTGGGGATTTTAGTTCTATAACATCTCCTTTTGTAAGCCGGATCTACAGAAATCATTCACTACCCAACTTCTCAATGGTATTAGTTCTCCCACTGCTTCATTTGAGACTTCTGCATAGTCTTCAAGAATAATGGGGGACAGTATCACTTAACAAAGAATGGGCTACTCTGGCAGATTCACAGGTTTAGAGGATGCTGGGTCTTCATGCTTTTAAATAATTTGCTTTAATATTCTTCATAAACTTACTTCTTTTCTGTCAGGGCCCAGACTTTGGCACAGTAGAATTACAAAGTGAAACCTCAACCTATGTTAATGTTTGGCCCTCAATACAGGGCCAAATCCTAACTTTTGCACAATTACAGCATGCCAGGGAATATCAATAGTAACTTACCTTTAGTGAAGGTGACTTCATTTACATCTAACTGGTGAATGAGCTAAATCTATAAATCTATCTTTATAGTTTTCTTCCTAAGACCAGATCAAAGCCAACCTTGGTCTTAACTTTCATACTCATTTCTCAGAACTAAATAAGCAGTTAATCCTGTCACCTTTACCTTCAAAATATATCCTGAATCTACCTTAGATAGTCTTACCTAGAAACAGGGACTGAGATAAAAATCTGGTGTGCATGATTTTTTGAGGGAGTGTTTTTCTAGAGATACTGATAGGAACTGAGGTAAACAGAATAGGAAAGGGAAAAAGAGTTAAACTCGGATTGGATGGTAGGTAAAATTTAGACTTGGTTTGATCCACAAGGGAGTCTGAATTGCAAGTTACACTGTGTAGTTGTGGTGTCTTGTGACAAAGTCTGGGCTTTTGTACCCCATGCCTGTTAGTATATGACTGACTCTCAGAGTTGGGGCAAATATCTTTCCAGATGGCTTCTCTCAGCCAAGGACAATAACTTGCACAAGCTTACAAACTTAAGCCAGTATGTTTACCTAGCAGATGGTTACAACTTTAGATAAAAGGAATGTGGGCAGTACATCAGGAATGTTCACTATAATCATCTAACTGAAGCCAACTGATAGGTGTATAGCCTATAAAAACTTTCTCTAATTATGTTGGCATTTCCTTTAATGGGGAATTAATATAACTTTGTTTTACACCTCTCTAAAAGTTGCAACTGTTGGTTTTTTCCCCCATGTATCTCTCTTTTCCTTTCAATATCATGAACTGATAAAAGTCAGTGCACTGGGGAAACCTATAATAAAGAGTTATCCATTTCTACTACCTAGGCATGAAACAGATGTATTTCAATTACTTGTAGTATTCTCTAGCTTTCCAGTCAGTTTCTTTACTACTTTCTATGTCATCTTTCTGGCCCCATTTTTTTAAGGTGGAGCGTTTTCTTTTTTTCTTTTCTTTTTTTTTTTAAGTTTATTTGTTTTTTTTAAGGAGAAAGAAAGCATGAGCGGTGGAGGAACAGAGAGAGAGAGAGAGAGGGGGAGAGAGAGAATCCCAAGCAGGATCCACACTGCCAGCTGCAGAACCTGATGTGGGGCTCAAACCCCCAAACCGTGAGATCATGACCTGAGCTGAAATCAAGAGTCGGTCACTTAGCCGACTGAGCCATCCAGGCATCACTCTGGTACCATGGTTTTAAATATCATATCTGTTCTAAAAATTCCCAGCTTTATAATCCCACTTTACATCATTCCCATCATTTTCGTTTCTTACTTTTAACTCTTTCCTAAATGAAAACCTACACTTGGACATGAAAAGCAATTTCAAAACTTACCCTTTACCTACCATTCCCACGCACTTGCTACTTATAATTTATTTCTTGTATAAGTAACCTTCAATTCCCTCTTTTCAGGTTCTTAGCCCAAAAAGTTTGGTATCAACTTGATCTTTTTCTGTCACCTCTTAACTAGCGCATCCACTGACATATGTAGCTGGGTCTACTTTCACTGACATCCAGAATCAAACATCTTTCACTATTTCCACAGAGGTCCAAGTCATGATCATCTACCTTCAGGAGCATTCCATAATCTCCCACATTCAAATCCCTTCCCCTTGTTTAGTCTCAGTGATGGTGTCGCTTCTTAATAGAATATAACAATTTACTATCTCCTAAAGAGTGAAACAGAAGTTCATTTTAATGGACAGGTTTTGTGGTAGAAATTCAATGTCTTTAACAGGAAAGAAATCTAACTTCATGATTTCTCTGCCACTTACTATCCATTACTCCAGGGTCTACTTGCAATATCTCAAGATGTGAAACATGGAATAAATAATCTCTATAGCAACCAGATGGTGTTTAAAACAAATGTGACCCAAGTTCAATGTTGAAGTAATCTTTTTAAAAATCTGCCAGTATCTAATGTTGCATTGGAACTTTAATTTTCTTTTTTTATAAAAAAGATAGCAATAAAACAATAAAAACAACAAAATAATGTCCTTTTTTCAAATCATGTATTTTCTCGTGTTTTATTTCCTTTATCAAACTGAAGTCACTATTTGACCATTATGGATTTTCAAGTTTATTTTAGATCACATAAATACCTTCCTAATACCCTCCCAACACTTAATTATAGCCTGTGACTTTTCTCTTCTAGCATTTTTTATATTATCATCAAAAATTAACAAGTTTTTAGATTTGGAAACATTTCCAAAGAAACTGAATCTTAGAAATTTACTCCAAAGTAGGGTGTTTATAATTAGTACAGTTCAATTGTTAACTTAGAAGTTTTGCCTGAAATCTGAAACCTGTAACCTTAATTACAATACTATTCTACTGTGCAGGAATTGAAATGATAGATCACCATTGTGTTGATGATGATTAACTTGTCTCTATTTCTCTTATTTCATGTAGGAAAATCATCAGTATTTGAAAGAATTTGTGTCATCTTTTGCCGGATATTTGCTAAATTGGCATGCTTAGAGGAAACCAGCCATTTCTGATGTAGGTGGCAAATTCTTCTGAAGGCAACTTCTGGATCTCACTCTGGTAAGGTATTTTCAACTCCAAGCACTATTAAACTCAAGTCTAACTGTTTATTCTATTAATAAATAATACATGTAATCTAAAAAAAATGGCAACATGTTCAAAGGTAAGGCAGGCATCAAGCATTATGCATCCTGAGTTCAGGGCCGTTTGTTTATCATTATCCCTACTTAAAACTCTGTCCTGCCTTCCTTGGAATATGCATTTTGTTTTCAATGTCCCTCATGGTCAGGAAGCATTTATCAGCAGCATCTAAGCAGCTGAGGTCACACAATTCATCCTTCCCATTGGTGAGAGATTGAGATCACTTTCCTATCAAAGGAACAGTCTTTCCTTTCAATTTGAACAGGCCAGTTTAAGTCACATGCAGTGTCTGGATCAAGAACAGTCATCAGGAGAATGCCATGTTAGATTTGCTTTGTGTGTGTATCCCAGACACAAGTACCTGGTGGGGTGAGTGGGTAGCAGTAAATGCCATTCATTCTTTTGGTCATGTAATATGTATTTATTCAGAGTTTACTGCGTGGTGAAGAATGTTGTACCTGCTGGATATACAACAATGACCAAAATTGACAAATCTGTGCCTTCAAAGAATTATATTTTAGTCAAGGGGGAAGACAAATAAATAATGTATATTTAATATATAATATGGAATATGAAGTTTATTATTTATCATATGTATAATATACAATGAAATGTGTTTCAAGTCCATGTGGGAAAGTAAAACAGAGTAGTGTAAATTTTTTTACAGTAATCAGCAATACTTCTTAAGTCATTTAGAAATATTGAGCCAAAATAAATCAAAAAAGTTTTGGAGAGGGAGAAGTGCATGTTGTGCAAAGAATGTCCTACTAGATATTAGAGCTTATATTTTTGTTTTTTAATTTTTAAAATATTTTTAAATGTTTATTTATTTTTGAGACAGAGAGAGGCAAAGTATGAGTGGGGGAGGGGCAGAGGAAGAGTAGGACACAGAATCCAAAGCAGGCTCCAGGCTCTAAGCTGTCAGCACAGAGCCCAATGTGGGGCTCAAACTCATGAGCCATGAGATCATGACCTGAGCTGAAAGTCAGAAGCTGAACCGACTGAACCATCCAGGCGCTCCATAGAGCTTATTTTAAAGTTGTGGAACCTGAGTAACTGTGATCTTGTCTCAGTGATAAATAGAGCAATGAGAGAGAATATAAAAATTCATTCATATAATAAAAATATTCAGTTTTGGCAGTACAGATAGATGCGTAGGAGGATAAATGATACAGTAAATAGTGTTTGAGAAAGTGATTTTCCATGAAGAAAATAAAGAAATTAATCACCTATTTCATATGTAGATAAACATAACTTTAATTTTGATCAAATATTATATGTAAAATATTTGTATTTTATTATTTATTTTAAATTTATTATTTTAATGAATAATATATCCCTTTTATTATTTTAAAATTTATTTTTATTTTAATTTAATTTTTAAAAATTGATGTATATTTGATGTATACATTATATTAGCTTTAGGTGTACAACATAATGATTTCATATATGTATGTATTGTGAATGATCACTACAATAAGTCTAGTTAACATCTGTCACCATTTTTTAATTTTAGAAAAATAATATATTTGAATTCCTATTTTATTTTTGGATTATGATGATTTGTTAAAAATAGTAAAGTTTTCTACAATTGATTTAGTTTCTGACTGGTGGACTTCATTTACTTGGAGGAAACTGACTTCTGATATACAAATAGGGTATACCATTTATGAAATATTCTTGCAGACGCTTTAATATGATTTTATATCTTATGTATAAATGATTTGTGCTTTTTATGAGATTTATTTCCAAATATATCCTCTTCATTTAATTTCTGTATTGTTTCCTATTATATTTTCTAGTGGGCTTTTGCTTCTATAGAAGGAAACTACTGAATTCCTGTGATAGATTGTATCTCTCTCTATATATCATATTGTAATAACCTACATCTTTTTAAAAATTTTTTTACCTCGTGCCTTTGTCTTATTTCATGGCAGTAGTTAAGATATTGACCAAGATGGCCTAAAATTTTTCCTCAGATTGGCTCAACTTCACACAGGTTTCTTCCTGTCTATAGATTTCTGACCACCTTTTTCTCAGAGTTTGAGAAAAATTTTGTCGCAAAATTTTTTCTGTCCTATAGAGGTGTGAATATTTATAAAAGCCTCTGGCCAGTTTTTCAACTAGGAATGTTTTTTTCCCGAAGGCCTGAAAGATATCCCTTTGAAACATAGTCACTAAGAAAGATAGAATTCTTATTTTACAATCTCTGTGTGAGGGTAGGAGTCTAAAATTATCAAACACAGATGGTTTAATCACTCTGACCAACCCACACACCAACCCAGTGTGTCTTCTATTATTTTTCCATTAGCTCACCCCAACACTCAAAAACTGTGATGGTCTTGAATAAAATTATCCTTGCCTGCTTAACACTGCCCACTACAGTATTCTTTGATGATATCCAATGTTACAGTAAGCATATATGCTTATGTTAATGGGGAAATTTTCTGGGAGAAAAGATGATCTGCTTTTAAATTTTGGTTAAACTCATAGAAAACATTTGTGATATAACTGTTTTTATAATATATATGTGGGAAGTTTTTGATTACTATTTTTATTTATTAATGGATATTCAATTCAGTATTTAAACTGCAACCAATTACTTGGACATCTAGGCACACATTGACCATTTTCATTGAAGTAGGTTTTAAGAAAGTGGACAGTAAATGATTTTTGTACACAAAGGTTTTAAAGGTTCTGAACGCATATTTAAGAGGACCAAATGATATTATTTTTAAACATATATGTATTTTTAAGTTTTTTTAATGTTTATTCATCTTTTTTTTTAATTTTTTTTAACATTTATTTATTTTTGAGACAGAGAGAGACAGAGCATGAACGGGGGGAGGGCCAGAGAGAGAGGGAGACACAGAATCCAAAGCAGGTTCCAGGCTCTGAGCTGTCAGCACAGAGCCCGATGCGGGGCTTGAACTCACTGACCGTGAGATCATGACCTGAGCTGAAGTCAGATGCTCAACCAACTGAGCCACCCAGTCTCCCCTTAAACATATATTTCTTAAGGTTTATTTATTTTTGATAGAGAGACAGCGTGTGAGTGGGGGAAGGGCAGAGAGAGAGGGAGACACAGATTTTGAAGCAGGCTCTAGGCTCTGAGCTGTCAACACAGAACCCAGTGTGGGGCTCACGAACCGTGAGATCATGACTGAACCAAAATAGGACACTCAACCAACTGAGCCACCCAGATGCCCTCCCATATTATATCATTTTTAATAAAACGTAGATGTTATGGTGCCCATTACACAGAATAAAACGTGGGAAGTGATATTTTCATCATTGTACGTTATGTTATTTTTGTAACAAGATAGCATTATATAATTATATTCTGGAGTTTAACTGAAAAACATAATGATAATAGGAAATCGTGTAAGAAGTGATTTTTGTTACACTGATCAAGCTGTTTTTTGTATTCTGAAATAAATAATTAACAAATTTTTGGAAAGTTCTTAAAAATATGACTTATCGCATTGCTCCTGAATTAAAATATATATGTTTGAAATAGAATTGAAAAAAATAGCCAAAGAGCTTTGCAAAAATTTATATTGAACATTTAGCTTCCTTTCCCTGACAGTACTGATTACAGGCAAAGTGTATGTTTTACCTTGAAATCCACTTGAGTTAATATGAAAAAGAATAGGTGTGAGTGTATTAACAATCCAAAAACCTTTGATAATATAAACGTTTTTCCTCCCAATACATTAAATTTAAAGAGGAAGATTTTGATGAGAGCAATTTCAAATTAATTTATGAACTTACTATAAAATATATTTCTACAATTCTCTTTCAACAAGTTTTATTTGGGTCTAGACTTCAGTGAAAGGAATCAAGGGCATCATATCTCTTCCAATGGTTACATTAAATATTCCATTAAAGATCTAAGAATAGCCTATGATAAAGAAGGAAGGGGAAGAAACATTTTTAGTTTTTCCATTATTCTGTTCAGTGTGCTACTAGATAGAATTGGATTATCACCAAAAAGTATGAAAAGAAGCATGCATTTAAAGAGAATAAATTCTGTTACTTATATGTGGACAGGTGCTCAGGATACCAAAAAAATTATCTTAGCCCTAACAGAAAACAACATTTTTAGTAACATTCATACAGCACTTATAATATTGCATGCATGACATATATAAGCCTCTTTCAACATCAGTATACCGTTGGGACTAGTATTTCCCAAATCCACAGATTAATAAACAAAGGAGATACATAGACCTTATCTTTTGGTTATGAGATATACAGATAAAACACTTGAAAATCTTTCAAAAAATTAATATTGCATCCTGTTTATCATCCATGAATTCCAAATTTTTTACATATGGACTAAAAACCTACACAATATTTATAAAATGTCTACTGCACATCAGGCTTATGTAACATATTGGATAATTTGAGGCAAAAGTAATACTACTTTCAAGGAATTTAATGTGTATATTTTTTAGGAGGAAAAAAAATCACATAAATCAGTATTTATCACACATTTACTGTAGAAAAACATTGAGGCATCTTCAGGATCCTCTAGTGAAATGATCCACAGATTAGAAATATTTGAAATTCATTGCTGCAAATCTCCTTGTTCCTCATTCTCATTACCACGTACAAAAATAAACAAACAGATGGCAGAGAAGAAAACAGAAAACCACAAGTTGTTCTTTCTGTTCTCCCATGGGGAAACACTTTAAGTCAATCACAGAACAGGAACACATAAAATACATCATAAATGATTTCTTTTTCATGTTTCATGCTCATTTTATCTATGTTTGGAATTTGGGGAATTTATAAAGCCAGTCCTTATTTCATATAGAGAAGTATAAATTGAGTGACTTGTGAGTTGAGAAGAGGCATGTTGTTGCGGGACTCTGTGGCCGGCAGAGGTTTCAAGGTGTCACGTGAATCTGAACGTGATTCTCTGGAATCTACAAGAATGGACATGACTTCAAATATAACACAAACCAGTTCTGTTAATCAAAACAAAACCAGTTACTCAAAAAGCATAAATTATTAAAGAAATTGAATATTAAAAAAAATTGAAAGCTACCCTACAGTACGAAGAGTAAATGCATGTGATTGGGCATTAATATTTGCTCAACTATCTGAAAGAAAATATTTTCTATTAAACTTTTGAAAGTACTGACTCTGCCCCTTTGAATCTATAAAACTTCCAAATAGTATACATATATGTCAATATATAAACCTTCCAAATATGATATATATATATATGTTAATATATGTGTTGCAGTTGGAGCTATTGGAGATACAAGAGCCATGTAATCAGGAATATGTATATCTGAATTTCTTACACTCCTGTCTCAGTCGAATTTAAAAATGAAAAGAAGCAACTAAATTTTTTTTTTAAAAAATGATTTTCTGTGATGTTTTTTATTCTGAATAAAGTCTCCAGAGTTTCATACTTTATTTTTATTCTGCTTTCTTGTTGTTTTCATTTACCTTTTAGAAATTTATTAAAACATTTTTTATATTAGTTTTTAATACTACGTAGGACTTACTATGTAACGCTCTCTTTTTTTCTTCTATTCTTTCCTAAATAGAGGAGTGATTCAAAAGTACCTGATACATAAAATATGAATGAATGAATGAATGAATGAATGAATGAATAGAAAGAAACTCTTTAGAAAATACAAGATAAACATTAAACTTTAAATTAGTCTACCACTAACATTAAAAACATGCATGTTAGTGGGCACCTGGGTGGCTCAGTTCGTTGAGTGACCAACTTAGGCTCAGGTCAGGGTCTCATAGCTCCTGAATTGTAGCTACACGTCAGGCTCTGTGATGACAGCTCAGAGCCTGGAGCCTGCTTCGGATTCTGTGTCTCCCTCTCTCTCTGCCCCTAACCCACTTCCATTCTGTCTCTGTCTCTCTCAAAAATAAATAAATATTAACAATTATTTTTAACTGCATGTTCATTAAAAAAAGTTGAAGTATAGATGAGTGGAATTTAACAGGTGGAGATGAAAGTAAAGGGCGTGTCTACCATGAAGTTTCAATTCAAAAGTCAAATAGTTATTTTATTTTATATTACTTTCATATTGGATAAATTAAACAAGAATTACAGAAAGCTGAGAAGTAACAGTCTGCAGAAAATTACCTGTCTTCTGATTACATGGTTTTTGCATCTCCAATTGCTAAGGATTACCTTCTTGTTGTCTGAAGCTAGCCAGAAAAAATATATTTAGTGTCTTAATTTATAAAATATGACTAGGACTACTTCATTTAGTACCTATATTTCAGGTTTTTAAATTTTTTATGTGTTCATGTTTTTAAGATTATTGCTTTTCACTAAAAATAATAATAATAATAATAAGTCTCTAAAAGTTCCTGCTTCAAGATCAGCCTCCTTGAACAAGAGAGTGTGACAACTATGAGGTTTCTCATGCCATTGCTGGCTAAGTTTGAATGTCTCCATTTAATAGTTTGCCTGGTGTTTGTTCCCTCTTTATTATTTCATTTGTGTTTTTCCCAGTTTTGTGTCTTTTTCCTGATGGTAGGAAATAGCTTTCATTCCAAAAGTTTCTAGTGACTACTTTTGGTGGAACTTCCAAATAAGCGTTCTTGATTCTCTACACTGTTTTAGAGAAAATATTGAATCATTTGGAAGGTATTTTAAGATTTGCTACTTGGGAAGCACGTGGGTGGCTCAGTCAGTCAAGTGTCCAACTTTGTTCAGCTCAGGTCACAATCTAATGGGTCCTGAGTTCGAGCCCTGTATTGGGCTCTGTGCTGACAGCTCAGAGCCTGGAGTCTGCTTCGGATTCTGGGTCTTCTATCTCTGCCCCTCCCCAGCTCACGCTCTGACTCTCTCTTTCTCTCTCAAAAATAAATGTACATTAAAAAAATTTTAAAAAGCCCTGTTACTTGGCAGGCAATAAACAATTGTTTTACTAATTCAAACAGTGTAGATCTCTTACAAGAACTAAGGGAGATGTTTAAAAAGAGAGTAAAATTTAAAAAAAAAGAAAAGAAAACATAGGGAAAAATAGGATAGAGGGAAAGATAATGGGAGTATTTAGTTGTGTGTATAAGTACATTTATGTTTATATAAATATAATTACAACATTTATGATTGCAAGAAACAGTAAAACATCGATTATGAAATATTTGGAATAGAAGATGTGTGATAAACAGAATTTTAAGTAAAATAAATTTAAAATCTAGCCTTCCTTTTACTTTGTGAAAGGGAAAAAGTAAAACATTTTGAAATCTTTCGAATTCACACCTTTACTAGCAAATGGAAATCACCATAACTGACGCAATTTGACATTAGGGATATCTGAGAATTCAGAGAATCGAGTATTTTAATTTTTAGTTAACATGAATAATTTCCACAGTAAATAAGAAAGTAAGATTAAGAAGAATTTTTTATGTCAATATGACATCAATGAAATGTGGTTTAATATAATTTACTTATTAATCAACAGGAGTATTCTACTTGTAACATACCTACAATAAAACATTCTAGCAAGAATTTTAATAATTGGGATTTAAGGATATCAAACAATTCAGAAGGAAAACAAAGTATGGATATCCCTGGATACTGTGTCTGATCTCCTGAGTAATTCCATGTTGTTAGATAGACATGAGGGGAAAAACCTGTTTTGAATATACAACGTATTTATATTCTGTGTATAATTCCTTTTTATAATGGTATTTTGGTGAATGATTGTGATAAACAACAAAAATAATATACTTCAGTGGTTGAAAAGAAAGACTCAGGATATGTTTTTTTCAATTCTGACTATCTCTCATGAAAAATGTTGAATTAGATAAGATCTTTGTATCTCAGAGTCTCAGGGTCATTATTAGAAACTTAGTTTTTCAAAGAAAATCTTATATTACTGATACTTGTTAAATGTTATATGAAGTGTAATAGACAGGAATGCTGTCCAAAATTGTACATATGACACGAGAGAGTGATGAAATTACAAACACATTTATTTTTTTTTCCCTTTGGACAGTCACGCATTCTTCAATACTGCTGTGAAAATAGGAATCATTCACACTTCGAAAGCTATTTTCCCACTGTTAAAAATTAATTAGAAGAATAACATTTCCAACCCAGGTGAGACAGATTTGTAATTCATCACTCTAATATTCTGGAAGAGAAGGAAGTCTGAAACTATCTCTTTTAAATAGCTTTTAAGGGTATCACACATAACAGATAAATGTTTAATTTTTTGGAGATATTTATAATTTCTATTAATAAGTTCTAGAATGTTTCATCTCTAGGTTGTCTATTTGAAGAACAAATTTATAGAGCACACTTAACACAAAGCGCAAGTAAATAAGAACCTAATCATCTATTGTAAATTATGAAAAACCTAGTAGGGATTGCAGCTGCAGAGCCATCAAGGTGCAGAATCTTAATGGAGTTTACAGGATCTCAGGAGACTTATATCTTCAAAGGCCACTTGATTAAAAGCTGATAGAAGAAAATTCAAGTTTACTGATTTTCAGAAAGGTAATTTTCTATTAGGAAACATGATTTTTATATAAACTGTATATTTTGATGGACAGTAATTACTCTTCTTGATGGGGTAACCTAGTTTATTTTTAATAATAAAATAAAAATAAATAAATAATAAATAATAAAATAGAAATAACTGCTTAGTACTTATAGAATTAAACTAAGTACATATCCTTAAGAATCATCAAATACATGGGGCACCTGGGTGACTCACTCTGTTAAGGGTGCGACTTCAGCCCAGGTCATGATCTCATGGTTCACAGATTTGAACCCCGTGTCGGGCTCTGTGCTGACAGCTCAGAGCCTGGAACCTGCTTCAGATTCTGTGTCTCCCTCTCTCTCTGCTGCTCCCCCACTCGTGCTGTCTCTGTCTCTCAAAAAGTAAATCAATGTTAAAAAAATTTAAAAAAAGAATCATCAAATAAATATAAAGCCTTGTGTCTTTTGTTATCGCCCTCCTAATCGATGTGAAAATTTGCAAAATCTCACTACTGTTTAAAATGGGGATATAGATATCATGCATATCTTACACCTTCCATACATTTAAAATAGGTATGTTTTATTTCCCTAATACATCATGAATTTTCCAAGAACACAGAAATTGCTTCTTATGTTTTGCATCCATGACAGACTTTGTTAGCATCCTCATTGTTAGGGATGGTCAGGTTTTCAAAATACCAGTGCTAACCGGTATAGAGATTAAATTTTCAAAGTCCTATGTTGTGAAGGTAACTCAGGGCTCTGGAATTTTTATATTTTTGATAACACTATCTTCATCATGTACCTTTATAGTTCTCTGACAATTAAAATATGATCTAGAGGTGTGCACACAGGACACATTTAAAATCAGGCATGGCAGTTCTGCTCATATTCCATTGGCCCAAATCCAGTCATTGAGCCCCAACCTCAAGTTAAGGGAAACTGTAAAAGAGAAGAATATGTGTGTATTCTACCACACTACCACAATTATCCTAATCAATAAAAGAACTACTTCCATTGGCTTAACTGATGCCAGGCTCTATTCCTAGTGTTTTACATATATTGACCCATGAATTTTCACTTAACTTGATGATATATATACTATTAAAAGTTTCATCTTTTATTTAGAGAAGTATAATCCTGTAACAAAGAGCCCAAAGTCTAAAATCTCCATGGATCTATATAAGGAGAATATATTTCTCTTTCATACCACAATAGGTTGCATGCAGGGCAGGGAAGCATCTTCCCCAGGCAGTAATTCAGGGATATTGCCATCTTCCATCATGTGGCTTGGCCATGAACATCATCAGAATTCATTCCTTTTTACTTTTGGATGGGGAAGAAGAACAAAATTATGCATGGGTCAGTTTTGTGGGCCATGCTGCAATCACTTGTTTCATTTCACTTGCTGAAATAGATCACCTAAACTAACACGAATGGGAAATATATTTGGACTTTGTACCTGTAAACGAATGGAAACATAGTAAGTGATGAGTCCTGGCAGTTGTTGTTACACCCTATTTTTAAGTAGGAAATCAGGGAAGAGAGAGCTTAAATAACAATTTGGTCAAGGTCACACAGCTAGAAATTGTCAGAAAAGGAGCTTGAGCCAGGTAATTTATCTTTGTAATCTGTGCTCCTACCCATTATATTATTTTTGTAATGCTTGTAATTTAACACAAATATTTACTTCATATTTCTTAAACAAATGACTGTAGAACCGATGATTCTAACTAGAATATAAAATAGAAAATACTAATGTACTTTTATTACATGACTGAATGTAGACTGGATAATTTTACCCAAATATTTGTTGGAACCCCCCCCTTTTTTTGACTACTACTTCCTGGCATTTTAATATCACTAGTAAGGTATTACCCAAGCACATTATAATATTTAATTCCTTGGAAAAATATTTTGTAGATATTCAGTTTAATATCAATAATGTGTCCCCACCCCCACTTTGGTGATGAGCTGTTCAGCCTTGCATCTGTTGATTTGGCTTCCTTCTCGTCACCTTCATCTGTTCCAGCACATATCTTTGAGGATACAGACAGACAAATTTAGAGTTAGCACTCATTTCCCTAATCAATTTAGACAGTCCTCACAGAGAACAGAATCACAGAAAACATTTTAACAATTACTGAGAGAACAGAAGGTGGTATATTATCAAATACTTCTTCTACCTTAGTTTGGAACAAAGCCACTCAAGGAATGGGTTCCTCCAGCTTAGAAAACATGAACAAAAGAAAGGGAGGATAACTTTCACATAAGACAGAAAATAATTTTTAAAACATCTTATTTCCCTGCCTTAACTTGCAAGGAAATTGCTATACTGTTAATGGTCTGTGAATCTTTAATTACAGATAAATGTTCATGTTAGTATCTGTCCTCTGGGCAAAAATGCAAGCACATTACACCACAAGAGAAGCAAAGAAATGAATTTATGCTTTAATGAGCTGTGGAGTCTTATTATTCACCTAATATAAAATGACACTTTGACTTTGTACTGGAAACAAACTGGGAATATGAGGTCCAATTTGTATTCAGGGAATTTATTTACTCTGAAAATTTATCCAATGATAAGTTATTTTTTGTTTCACATCTTGAAGACTTCCTTTTATTGCTTTTCCTTTCTATTTTTAATTAGTTTAAAGTAATTATTTGAAAATTCAACATTAATCTTCTCTCTACTCTGGAGGGAAATTATTCATAGTAAAATCTCATGTTAGGTTTGTCATTTCACAGTGACACTGTGTGTTTTTCCATCTATATATGAACAAAAAAAATCAGACTTAACAATTGCCCAAAATGCTAATGGCCCGTCCATCTAATCGAGCACTTTTCATTATGTAACATCACCAGATTTAATTGAGCATTTAATTCATAGTTTTTCACTCTTCTGATTACGTGGTGATTTATATGTAGTCCTCACACCAAAGCTAGAAGGTAATGTAGATTTAAATGGGACATCAAAACTCAAACCTTTTTAAAAACGGAAATCAATATGTCCAGTAGATATGCTAGTGTAATTCTTGTTACTTATGCCCCAAGTGTGATGCATGTTACGGGAGAGTAAAAATGATAGCAGCAATGAACTTATGGCTTAACAAATGAAGTTTACAAGCATTTATAACTATCATAATCTGGAAAATTAAATATTATTCAAAGGGCCACAGGCATTAAGTAGCCAATCAAAGATCTATTTCTATTAGAAGATAAAACTTACATTCCAAAGTTATAGTAACAGTTCTATATTACAGATTATTATTTGCTTTTATTCAGCTTCAGGGAAAAAGGAACATTTTTCATCTTCCTGAAACTTATTTGACAGCTGTTACAGGAATTTGCAACTTCAAATCTAAGTAAAGCAATGGAATTTTTGTAGTTTGCAGGGAGAAAGAAAATCAGGTCTGAGAAGCTAAAAATTAACAATATACTGGTTAAAGTGAATAGGATAAAGAAAGGTTTGAGGCTTTTGATGTTTTGTATATGGTATAGGTATTACCGTCTCCAGTTTGAAATTGAGAAGGATGAAGATCAGTGAGTGTAAGTAACTTTATTCATTCATTCAGAATGTATTACTGAGTAATCGTCTGCTATGACGTGAGACTAGCTGTGATAAAATTGACCCATTCTAATCTCATGTAGCACCATAAAATAAAGAATCCCCAAAATGTTTACTTACTTTAAATTGTATTAAGTCCAAAAAAGAGAGATAGAAAGTGCTATGAGATATATAGGATGGCTTTGATCTTGTGTGGATGTCAAGGAAAAAAAAAATATGCAGAGAACTGCAGTTTAAGGGGTCACTTGAAAATGTGTATATTTACTAAAGTACATATGTTTATGTAATTGAAAGAGAAAGACAGAGGGAGGAGAAAGAGAGGGAAGAGAGAAAAAGAAAAAAAAAGGAGACAGAGAGAGAGAAAGAATATTTACAGTATTTCTTCTCCCTGTGCATTCTGATCCAGTGAAAAATGGGCAGAGTGGCCAATTGAGACTAAGTCCACAATTCATACTTCGTTTCTGCTGAAGGCAGAATGGACAAAATGGCTTCAACCAGGAAAATATACTTACTGCCTCTTCATCCTAAAGTTGAATTGACTTAAGCACCTAGTTGAAGTGGAGGAAAATGATCCATAGGCACAGATTTCATATTATATTTGTAAGAGCACTATATCAATGTTCATGTGTATGATGAGTGAATTAATGTATAAAATATATTTTACTTTTGGAATGTAAGAAAATAGTTCTTAAATACTAACATAATATATATAGTCATCATCTTATATGTATTCTACTGTATTTCATCTTACTTCAACCACACACATTTACTGCTTCTGCTTTATAATCACCCCAAACTGACATCTGTATTCCAGCTGCTTTTCTTTTCTTTATATTATTCAGCAATCAAGTACTTTTCCTTCCCTTATTTGAATGGTAAGTACCAGTTAGAAGCCAATGACTATTTAAATTTATTATATATCTATATTATTGTATATATATATATATATATATATATATATATATAACACCTTTCCTCTTTCTCTAATTTTCACCCTTAAATTTGATAAATTCTTGTCACTATCATTAGTTCCATCATATATATGAAGCAACATGATTGTCAACATATTAACCTCATTACATATACTTTACAAACGCTAACTAATTCTTTTCTTGAAACTTACATAAAATTTGCAAGCTCATTATGCTCACTTATGCTTCTAATCTGTCTATAAAAGATACATATGAACATTCTAGAAATTTTCTTGAAACAATGTAGCTTCTTATAGCAAATGAATAGCTGAATATATCTCAGAACTTAAATTCATAGTTTAATTGATTTATAGAAGAAATAAACATTGTAAATCAGGCAGTGTATGCTAACATTGTCATTTTCTGCCTTAGAAAAAGACACAGTCTAAAAATATTTGAAATAACAGAGATAAGGGAATTTCTTGAGAGTAAAGGAAATCATCAAAGTTTAAAATATGTAAGTTGAGCATAGAGGAACATGGGCAGCCTTAAAAACATATTATTTTAATTTATTCTACATCTCCATGTCCATATTTTATTCATATTAAGCCTACTTTGCATTTTCTCTCCTCTTTTTAAAAATAATTTAAAATAACCACTCATTTATTCATTCACCCAACAAATATTTATTAAATGATTACTGGTTCCAGAGAATTTTTCATGGGTTGTGGAAAGCTATGAAACAAAACACAGGAAACTTACATTCTAATGGGAAGATATACAAAAAATAAAAAGGTAAAACACATTGAATGTTAGTGATAAGAGATGAGGAGAAAATTAAGCAAAAGGAGCATATGGTTGTGGCAGGTGGTATTTTTCAAATATAGCCACAACTATATCACCCATCCTACATGCTGTTTTGCAATATGATATTACCACCTTGCCTAAAAGGCAGTGCTGGTCCACATCCTCATGAATCCTGGTCCATCTGAGATTAATTTACCTAAAATAATAACAGCAGAAATGACAATGGTGGTTTTGCAGCCAGGTTCACAATGAAGATTTCACTTTGTCCATTGGGACACCAGCTTTTGGAACTCTGTGCCACTGTAGAAAAAGTTTGATTATACTGCTAGCCTTATGCTGTGAGCAAGTACAGGGCATATGGATGAATGACTTGTAGGTCCTCTGAAAAATTTCATCTGCAGTCCTTGCTGAAAGGCAGATATATGATGAAGGATACTTTGAGGATTATTTCAGTCCCTGGCCTTCAAGTCCCCACAGCTATAGTTAAACCAATCTAGTCTAGTCTAGACCTATCCAAATTCCTGACCCATAGAATCTGTAAACTTAATAAATGGTGGTTCTGTGTACTATGTTTTGGAATGGTCTGTTACAATCGTAACTAGAGAATGGGGTCTTATAGTTTAGACTATATGAGTAGAGAAGACTGAGATTTATGTAACGTCCATACTGCCTATTATGTAGCCAAGTGGAGTTGTCAGCAAAGGAGAAAGGATTTGAGTCTGAAGATTAGGGAAAAGGTCGAGGCTCAAGACGGACCTCTAGAAGTCCTTCCTTGGGAAATATTGGATAAAATGGAGTGTTCTCAAAGTTCCTTTCTTACTTTTTTCAGTACCATTATACATATTCATAAAGCAAGCATGTTTTCCAAGAGCCAGAGTCTTTTTTCAATTGTATCCATAGGATGTGAGGTTGGATACTTCAAGATTTTTGGTATTTCTTTTACACATAATTAAAATGTGCGTGATTTTAAACTTTTTGTTTTCTCCTTATATAAGTTTCAGTGTAAATTATTATGGTAGATCACTACTTCAGATTCTTCTCATTTACTTAAGTCTCACTGCTCTTCAATTGAGGAGCAAATAAATAAGAATATTTACCTAAAATGTCCATTTTAATTTACATTTGCTTGATTCTCACATGTAAGATTAAAATGCATAATTAACTCAGTATAAAAGCATATGCTATAAAATTATATTTACACATTAATTCAACAAATAGCCCTGATTTCATAAAAGATAAAAACATGGAAAAATGCTCCTCAACATCAATAATACCCAATGGCAGTACGATGTTTGGTTTGCTGTTTTATATGTAAATTTAGGTTTTTTTCTTTTAAAAAGTGCACCTTAGGGGCACCTGGATGGCTCAGTCTTTTAAGTGTGCAACTCTTGATTTTGTTTAGATCATAATCCCCTGGTGTGGTACGTGAGTTCAAGCCCTGCCTGTGCTCTGCAATGACAGTGGGGAGACTGGAATTCTTTGTCTCCCTCTCTCTCTTCCCTTCCCTGGCTCACACACACACTCTCTCTCTCAACCTAAATTAAACTAAACTAAAATAAAACATGCACCTTAAAATCATGAATGTAGGGGTGCCTGGGAGGCTCAGTTGGTTAAGCATCCAACTTCAGCTCAGGTCATGATCTCATGGCTTGAGTTCAAGCCCCACATTGGGCTCTGTGTTTACAGCTCGGAGCCTGGAGCCTATTTTGGATTCTGTGTCTCCTTGTCTCTGTGCCCCTGCCCCACTTGTGCTCGTCTCTCTCTCTCTCTGTCTCTGTCTCTGTCTCTCTTTCTCTCAAAAGTAAATAAATATTAAAAAGATCATGAATGTAAAACCAATTTTTTCCACATGAGCAACAACAAAAAAGGTAATTAATAAATAATCATTAACTCTGTGGGACTTTATGATTTATATTATGTTAATCTATACCAATATACTGCTGTATATACTTAAATAAGATGATTAAAATTAATGAATGGGGAAAAAGAGTAAATATTTTAATATTTAATCATCTCCCCCTACATTGCATGTTCTCTTGGTTATGATGACCTATGTTTAATATTTATCATGTTTTTAATATTTCTCATATATAACTTGTGGGGGTCTCTTCCATACATACATTACATGATGGTATACATTCATATTTTCTATTTAGAACAAACTTTTATCATATGAAGAACAAAAACTTTAAGGTGAATTACTTACAAATTTCTGTAGCATCACTATGGAATATTTAGGGATTACAGGAATTGCTTTTCATAGGGCCTAGAGCATTGAATTATCACTGTATAACAAACTATTCCCAAATCCTGTAGTTTAGAATAGACCGGTATTTATTATTAGCTATATTGCCAGTGGCTTGCCATGGTTTTGTGGATTTAGATTGGGCCCAACTTACCTTGGTTGGACTTGTGCAGTGATTGGTGGTTGGCAGGATCTGAAATCTGATCTTCTCTTGGCTGGACTTGCATAGGGCACTTCAGCTAATACTTCTCTGCTTCACTTGTCATTCATCCTCCTTTTAGGACCATTAGCCTGGCACAAGCCTCCTATGATTATGGGGATGTCCGAAGCTCAAAAGCTTGTATGCCCAATCTTGCAAAAGCTTTTCAGGACACCGGGTGCCCTGCTGGTGTCAAGGACATATTGACCTAACTAAGCAAGTCACCAGCCGAGCCCACAGTGGGATAGCATTGAAAACTTACACAGAAAAGTGCACGGATAGAGGGAGTGGTGAGGAAACTGGACCATTAGTACAAACTAAACAAGTTAGTTGTCCAAATTCCATTTAGTCTTCCAAATTCTTCCTGTCCAACTGGTCCCCAATATTGTTTCCAGTGTCATATATATATAATTGTTTTTCTTCCTATAAATATTACAAAAATTGCATTTGAGCACTGAAGTGTAAATGATTCACAAAAATTAATATAATGTGCCCCACAGTTAATTCCACTTTACCATTTATGAGTGTTTATTACAGTATATGAAAGTAAAGGTTTAGAAATCAGCTAGTGAGTTATGAAAGGTTTGGGAATTAAGATAGTCTTATTAACCACTCCTCATGCCCTTCTGCTATGCACAAATCATGTCTTATTTATCAACTGCTAAAAATTACATCTTGAAATCAGGTTTTGTTGACTTTGTTTATTAAGCAAATCATGATAAAAACAAAATATACACAAGGTAGACATTGTTTTAATTATTATCAATTTTTGGTCACAGTGACAAAATATAAACAAAGCAATAATTCTGGCATTACGTATGTTAGCATTTAGTAATTCATAAATTTAAAAAAGGAAACAAATTTGTTTTAAAAATATATAACCCACAAAGTTTATATGGCACAACAAATTGCATCCTAAAATAACTTTAGGACTGCCCATCTTTAATATAATTTGCTGCATATCAAGTGTCATGAGCATGCTATTGAAGGCAGGCACACGACTTATGTCATTCCTCAGTGTCAGCTTTATTTAATACATAAAGCAAGGTTAACATGATAAGAAAGCAGGTTTAGGATTCCAAACTCAATGACATTTCACCACATGTGTTTAACTTGTCTTCCTACACATCACACAAAGCAAAGCACAGGACATGTCCTAACAAAGACAATAGAATGGATAGAAGATAGAATAGAGGTAAGGACACTGAGGAACCAAACACAAAGTCGGTCTGTGAGCACGCAGTTGAGATAAGGCCTTTGTCCGGTCCAGGTCAGCTAGCTCTCAGCACTTGCTGCTTATCATGTTCAAGCAGTGAAGGATCTCAGTTCTGTTAGATCATTTGGGCAGAACCTTCTTGGGCAGCTGCCTCTTTAAAGTGGTCAGACATAGAGAGGGGTCAGTGTTTGAGGAGTCTGGCAGTTTCCTGCAAAAATCCTCTCTTTTTTAAGGGTTTAACCAGTCTTGGGCCTTCGCAGACTCCTCTGTTTCTGCTGGTTGTCAGTTTTGAGTGTGTCATCAGCTAGTGCGATGTCCTCAGCTGCTTGCATCATTGCTTGACACAGGTCCCTGCTTGACATGGGTGACTCCATCTTGCTCTCTGCATCACATGCCTAAAATTTTGAATAATTATGTTACTCTCTAATTAGCATAATAATACTAATGTTCCTAGAGGCCAGGTTTCCATGGCTGAATAATGTATTTTCTATTTTTAGTGGATTATTTGTCATTTTTAAGTATTTTTTCCAACAATAAGAAAATATGATAGATTTACTCTGCCTTATACTATTTACTAGATGTCTCTGAGGCATAGTTTAGAGATGCACTATGTGCAGTAGATGTATAAATGATTTGTTTACATTACTCTATATAAATGATTTGTTTGCTTAATGTCTTGGAAATCATTTGATGTATTATGGTTACTGATTCTGTTGTCATCAGATTACTACAATAAACAAGATCTGTATCTAATTTGGTCCGCTCTTAGCTTGTCTAAACCAAATGCAAGTGTTTTTGTCTCCATTTTTTTTTATATTAGTGGAACTTTTATCAATTTCATATGAATGTGTCACATTTTGGATCGTTTAATTTCTCCTTATTAAATATTATGCTTAAAATTATGAAATATTTCAAACAAGAAAAAGTGGAACATAACATAAAAATATCTGTGCATACCCTACCAAAATGTAAGAAAAGTTAATAGCATTTTGCCACATTTGCATCAGACCTATTATTTGGAAAGTAAACATTATAAATGACACAGCGCTTTCTTTGGCTGCTCAATGATCCTTCATTGGGGCACTATCCTGATCTTAGTGTTTATATTATGAATTGGAATTATAATATTTTAACTATATATATGAATAAATTATATACAACATATAATGTTTTGCTACTTTCATGTGTAAATATAAAAGCATCTATAAATGTGATTATTGTAACTTAATGGCTTTCCTCATAATTTTGTGTTCTAGGTTGACCTATGTTTATTAACTAAAAAAAATTCATTTTATGAGCAACCCGTTTGTTTTGTCCATTTCCCAGTTGATAGGAGCCATATGATTTTTATAGTATATCTAGAACTAGATTTGTTTAGTTTTATGACATGAGATCATTCACATTTACTGGCTATATTAGTTATTAATCATTGTGTTATAAATTTCTGCCACGCCTAGCTCCTAAATGAATAAACACTCATTTCCTCACAGTTTTTGTGGGTGAGGAATCCCAACATGGCTGAGCTGGGTCCTCAGATACCTCTAGGCTTCTCACAAGACCACAGTCATCTGTCACATCTGTGACAGGCATGACAGAGGATGGATCTGCATCCAAGCTCACTACACAGTGTTTGGCAGGACAATCGGATATGTTGAATTAAGGGCCCAGATTCGTTACTGGCTGTTGATGGAAAGCCAATGGCAACACTGTTCACCAAGGCAGATAACAGTATGGCAGCTGACTTGATGAAACCGAGCAAAAGGGAGATCCTAACGTTTGTAATCTAAATTCAGAAGTCTAAACTCTGTAACATCCTATCACTTTTGATGTTACAAGGAAAGGGGATCACAAAAAGGAATGGATACCCAGTGATGAATTTATAGGGAACTATTTTACAAGCTACCAACCATGCTGACTTTTAGTAAAAACGCACAGGTTTTCCTTTTCTCCACATCCTTGCCGACACTTCTCATCTCTTCTCTTTTGGATGATAAGCATTGTAAAATATTTGAAGTGATACCTCATTGTGGTTTTGATTTACATTTCCATGATCGTTAATGATGTTGAGCATGTTTTCATGTACTTGTTGGTAATTTGGATGTCAGTTTTAGGAAATAGGTCTATTCACGTTCTCTGACCATTTTTAATGGGATGACTTCTTTGTTTTTGTTAATGAGTTATAAGAGTTCTTTATATATTTTGGATATTAATCCCTTATCTGATAAATGGTTTCAAGTATTTCTCCCAATCTATAGGTTGCCTTTTCTTTTTGTTGACTTTTGCTATGCAGAGACTTTTATGCTTGATGTAGTCTCACTTATTTATTTCTGCTTTTGTTTTTTGGCTTTGGTCTCATACTCAAATATCATTTCTCAGAGCAATGTCAAGGAGCTTTTTCTGTTTTTTTTTTTTCTTCTTCTAGGAGTTTAATGGTATCAGGACTTATTTTTAAGTCTTTAATCCATTTTGAGTTAGCATTTGTGAGTGGTGTAAGTTAGAGGTCTAATTTATTTATTTATTTTTTAATATGTTCATTCAATTTTCCCACCACCATTTGTTGAAGAGAATATGCTGTTACATAGTTTTATTTTTTTCCGATGTTTTATTATTAATATATAGAAATACAGTTGATCCCTGCATGTTGATTTTTTACCCTTTATTCAATTTGTTAATTAGTTCCAACTTTATTTATTTATTTATGTATTTATGTATTTATGTATGTATGTATGTATTTATTTATTTATTTATTTATTTATTTATCTATCTACCTATCTATCTATCTGTCTATTTAGTTTAGTCTTCAAGACATTTTGCATATGTGCATAAGGTCATATCATCAGCAAATAGCAATTTTACTTTTTCCTTTTCAACTTGAATGTCTTTTATTACTTTTCTTGACTAATTGCTCTAGCTAGAACTTCCAGTACAGTGAATAACAGCAATAAGGGTGGTTACCCATGTTTTGTTTCTGGTATTAAAGGAAAGCTTTCAGTGTTTTACTAGAGTATGAGGTTAAGTTGGGTTTGTCATATATGGCCTTTATCATGATGAGATTTGTTCCTTCTATACCCAATTTACTGAGGGTTTTTCTCATAAAAGGATGTATTTTGTCAAAGAATTTTTTTCTGTATCTATTAAGATGATTGTATGCTTTTTTGTCTTACATTTTATTAGATGTGTCACATTTATTTATTTTCATATATTGAACAATTATTGAATCCTAGTAATAGACTCCACTTGGTCCTCGTGTAGTGTTTTTAATATGCTGGTGGATTAGGTTTGCAAAATTTTGCTGTGAAATTTTGCATCTGTATTCATCAAGGATATGATAGGCTACAGAGCAAATCTTTTTTTTTTTTGTAATGTTTACTTATTTTTGAGAGACAGAGAGAGAGACAGAGAGAGAGAGAGACAGAGAGACAGAGAATGCACAGGCTTCAGGCTCTGAGCTGTCAGCACAGAGCCCCACACAGGGCTCAAACAATGAACCACCAGATAATGAGCTGAGCCAAAGTCAGATGCTTACGTGACTGTGTCACCCAGGCGCCCCTACAAAACAAATCCTATCAAATTTAAGAAAATTGAAATAATTCTAAGTATAATTCATGACCAAGATGGTAAGAAACTAGAAATCAACAGCAACAAATAAGTGGAAATGAAATAACACACTCCTGACAAGCCAGTGGGTCAAAGAAGAAAAAAAAAAACAGGTATCTCAAAAAAATGGAAACACAGTATACTAAAACCTATAGGATGCTGTAAAGCCATACTGAGAGGAAAGTTAAAGTGATAAATACATATATTAAGACATTAAAAAGATCTCAAATAACAACCTAACATTATACCTCAAAAACTAGAAAAGGAAGAATAAACTAATCCCAAAGTTATCAAAAGGAGGGAAAAAATGAAGATCAGAGCAGAAGTAAATGAAATAGACAACATATGGGACGCCTGGGTGGCGCAGTCGGTTAAGCGTCCAACTTCAGCCAGGTCACGATCTCGCGGCCCGTGAGTTCGAGCCCCGCGTCGGGCTCTGGGCTGATGGCTCAGAGCCTGGAGCCTGTTTCCGATTCTGTGTCTCCCTCTCTCTCTGCCCCTCCCCCGTTCATGCTCTGTCTCTCTCTGTCCCAAAAATAAATGTTGAAAAAAAAAATTAAAAAAAAAAGAAATAGACAACATAAAAATAGGAAAAACATCAGTGACACTAGGAGATAATTTTTCAGAAAGGTAAACAAAACTGATAAAACTTTAGCTAGATTGGGGCACCTTGGTGGCTCAGTCGGTTAAGCGTCCAACTTCTGCTCAGGTCATGATCTGAAGTTCTTTAGTTTGAGCCCCACATCAGGCTCTGCGCTGACAGCTTCGAGCCTGCTTCAGATTCTGTGTCTCACTCTCTCTCTGCCCCTCTCCCACTCATGCTCTGTCTCTGTTTCTCTCTCTCTCTCTCAAAAATAAACATTAAAAAAAAAAATTTTAAAAAGCTTTAGCTAGAATAACTAAGAAAAAAGAACACTGAACTAAAATCAGAAATGAAAGATACGATATTGTAATTGTATTGTAATTGAAAGATACGATATTGTAATTCTGAACTAAAATCAGAAATGAAAGATATGATATTGTAATTGATTTGTATTGTATTGAAATACAAAGAATCATAAAAGATTACTACGTACTATACACCAACAAATTGGACATCCTAGAAAGAATAGACACCTTGCTAGAAACAAACAATTAACCAAGAACAAACCAGAAAGAAACACAAAATCTGAACAAACCAATAACAATAAGATTGAATTAATAATTAAAAGCCCCTCAAGGTAGAAAAGCCAAGGGTCAGGTTTCACTGGTGAATTCTATCAAATATTTAAAGAATTAATGCTAATCTTTCTTAAATTCTTCCAAAAAATTGAGGAGGAGGGAACACTTTCAAATGCATTTTATGATGTCATCATTACCCTGATATCAAAACCAGATAACAACACAAGAAAAGAAAACTATGGGCCAATATTTATGATTGCTTTAAATTTTAACCTCCTCAACACCATATAAAAAAATCACCTTAACTCCATTTTTTATAAATTCAGTATAGATTTATAATTTTTCCAATGAATTGTTAAGTATTTTTTAAATATTTACTTTTAGAGAGAGAGAGAAAGAGGGACGGTTAGTTAGGGGCAGAGGGTGGGGGGAGGAGAGAATCCCCAGCAAGCTTTGCACTTTCAGCACTGTGGGGCTCAATCTCATGAACCCTGTGAGATCACGACCTGAGCCAAAACCAAGAGACACTTAACCAACTGAGCAACCCAGATTCCTGCAGATTACTAAATATTTAGGGGTTTATTTTACATACATTATCAGTGTAGTCTGCAATTTTTCTATGTTTATTTACTTTTTCAGTCCCCTTTGCTGTGAATTATCAGTTTTACTTTGTTTTACCATTTCCAACATGGTTTACTTATATTTTTGATTTGCCCAATATTTCTCTATTATCCCAATAGTAATGTTTTTGTTTGCTTTTTAACAGTTTTATTGAAGTATAATTAATGTACAAATAACTGCACATATTTAATATGTGCAATTTGAATGAGTTTGGACATAGGCAAACACTCATGATGCCATCATCACAATCAAGGCAATAAACATAGCCATCCTTTCCAAAAGTTTTCTTGTGTCACCTTTTTTTTTTTTAATTTTTTTTTCAACGTTTATTTATTTTTGGGACAGAGAGAGACAGAGCATGAACGGGGGAGGGGCAGAGAGAGAGGGAGACACAGAATCGGAAACAGGCTCCAGGCTCTGAGCCATCAGCCCAGAGCCTGACGCGGGGCTCGAACTCACGGACCGCGAGATCGTGACCTGGCTGAAGTCGGACGCTTAACCGACTGCGCCACCCAGGCGCCCCATTGTGTCACTTTTTTTAAAGGACACTCCCCATGAGATCTGCCTTTTTAACAATTATTGAAATGCATAATACCGTATTGTTAACTATAGGCACTATGTTGTACAGGAAATATCTAGAATGTATTCATGTAGTGTAACTGAAACTTTATACCCATTAAATAACAACTCTCATTTCCCTCACCCCTAGCCTCTGGTCACCACTATTGCATTTTACCTCTATGAGTTTAAATATGTTAGATGCTGCCTCATAAGTGGAATCGTGCAGTATTTGTCCTTCTTTGAGTGGCTTATTTAATGTCATAATGTCCACCAGTGCATCAGTGTTTTCACAAGTAACAGGGTTTTCTTCTTTCTCATGGCTAATTAATATTTCATATGTGTATATACCACTTTTTTTTTTAATCCACACATCTGTAAACGGACACTTCATTGGTTTCCATATCTTGGCTATTGTGAGTAATGCTACAATGAACATGTGAATGCAGATATTTCTTCAGGATCCTGATTTCAATTCTTTTGGATATATACTGAGAAGTGGGATTGCTGGGTCATATGGTAGTTCAGTTTTTTGTTTTTTTTTTTAGGAATCTCCAATACCCTTTTTCGTAGTTTCTTCACCATCTTACTTTCCCACCAATAGCACATAGATTCCCTTGTTTCCATAGTCTTGCCAGTAGTTTTATATGTATAAAAGATGGTCATTCAAACAAGTGTGAGATGATACCTCATTGTGGTTTTGATTTTAATTTCCTTGATAAATAGCTACATTGAGCATCTTTTGATAATACCTGTTGGTTATCTGGATGTCTTTGGAGAAATGTCTGTTCAAATCCTTTGCTCATTTTTAATTTTTCATTCCTGTGAGTTTTAAGACCTCCTTATATATTTTCAAAATTGAACTCTTGTATGACATATGGTTTGCAAATATTTTCTCTTATTTCATAATTTTATTATCTCTCCTTTTCTAATTTTATTATTTTTTTGCTGTGAGGAACTTTTTAATTTTGATGCATTCCCACTTGTCAGTTTTTGCTTTTGTTATCTCTGCTTTTGGTGTCATACTAAAAAATCATTGCAAAACCCAATGGAGAAAAGTGTTTTCCCTGTTTTCTTCTAGGAATTTTACAGTTTGATTTCTTCCATTAAAGGCTTTATTTATCTATTTTGAGTTGATTTTTGTGTATTGTGTATAGTAAAGATTCAATTCCACATATTTGCAAGTGCATATTCAGTTTTCTCAACATAATTTGTTGAAGAGACTGTCCTTTCCCATTGCATGTTCTTGGAACTCCTGTCAAAGACCATTTTACTACATATGTGGGTTTATTTATAGGCTGTCTAATATGTTCTATTACTATGTATTCTTCTTTTATGTCAGTACTGCTCAATAATAATTACTCTAGCTTTTCACAGCTAACATCATACTCAATGGTGAGAAAGGGAAAGCTTTTCTTCTAAGCTCAGGAACATGGGAAGAATGACCATTCTTTTCACTTTCATTCAATACAGTAATGGAGGTTAGAGCCAGATAAATTATGCAAGACAAAGAAATGAAACTGATTAATTAATTAATTTTTAAAAACAACTTAAAAAACTCTAAAAGTATTAGTAATGTATTCTCCTTGAAAGAAAAAAAAGTTAGAAACAAAACATTGTAAAAAGTATAATATACAATAAAATATATAGAAAATTCATTAATAAGACAGATATATTAATATGTATATACAATATCTACATAGATATATATAGATATATCTAATCATCTAGTTCTTCTGTATTCAGTATTTATTGAATAACTACCATATGCCAGGTACTGATGATACTATTTGACTGGATAATTAAATAAAACAGAAGTTATCTCTACTTTCATAAGAAATTTAATTCTAGTATGATCAATGTTAAATTCATCTTCCCAAGTAATATATTTGTCACATATCTTACTGAATATATTTTAGTAATACCTATATCTGTATACATACACATAGCCACATATACTTGGGAGTATTTACAAATTTACAAAGTTTCATCTGGAACCAAAATTAATCTTTCTTTAGCTCAACCAAGTATTCTATAATTGTAAAGCTATAACTGTAACTATATATTAAATATATACATATATAAACATATATGTTTATGTGTCTAATTGCTGTATGTAATAATTTTCTTCTAAAGTCCAACTGAAAACTGTTCTTCTTACATTATATATATGCATGTATAGGGTGGGTGCTGCCCACAATGACAACGTGTGAACAAAGTTATTTAGGAAAGGTAATAGATAAGTTACTGGAGGATAGGTAAGAGATGAAATCAGTTATGAAAGATGGGACAATTGGGGCACCTGGGTGGTTCAGTCTATTGGGCATCCGACTTCAGCTCAGGTCATGATCTCAAGTTTCCTAAGTTGGAGCCCTGCATCAGGCTCTGTGCTGACAGCTCAGAGCCAGAAGTCTGCTTCAGATTCCGTGTCTCCCTCTCTCTCTGCCCCTCCACCGTCACACTCTGTCTCTCTCTGTCTCTCAAAAATAAATAAACATTGAAAAAAACTTTGAGAAAAAAAAAGATGGGACAATTTATGGAAGAGTCCTATTCATAAGCTTCAATTTGATTGTTTAGAAAATTGTTCAAAGTTCTGCATCAGAAATGAAAGAAGAAAATCATACAGGGTGAATGTTGAACATCCACATGGGCATAGTCTCACAGAAGCCTGAAAAATCTGAAATAATTATGATTAAATTTGAAATATACATTTCTTAGGTGGAATTATAGTTCTGAGTTTATATACAAGGTGTTGATTTGAACCAATTGCTAAAAAATTCACAAAGGTTTTGAGTGTGTTGTATTGTCTACAGACTGAACCACTTGGAATAATATCAGCAATGAGTTTTTAATGTTTTACTTCTGGGGCCCAAATGTCCATATTCAGGAAGCACACATACTAAGCAGAGCATCCTCTTTAACATCCTCATCAGAAGTGGCTAGAGTGGGTGACTCAGGGTGGATGCCCAGAGGATGGAAGGACAATGGAGGGGTGGAGCCAAAAGTTGTGGAGAACTGAGGTGCTGACACTCTTAAAGCTTTCTTTTCCATTTATTTCCAAGACACTACTATCTTCTAGTTTTCCTTTTGGGTGATTGCTCCCCAGTATGTTTGGTATGTACTTGTTTCTTGCCTGAATCTCAAGTTTTATGTTCCCAAGCATATTTTCTCACTTTTTAGACTTTCCCTGACCTATCTCAGGCACTGTATGGCTTCATCTACCATATACATTGGGTTGAATCTCAAAAAGTAGCTCCACCTAACCTACTTCCAAGTATACATATTCACTTGAATACATAAAAAGGAGCTTAATGTCAAGACTTACAAAATTGTATTTGATACCCCTTCTTCCCTCTGAACTCCTTCTTCTACACACACACACACACACACACACACACACACCTACACACACACACCCAAAACCATGTACACTCATACCCAGAAACTCAAGTACATGCAAAGTCATGCACACTAAATAATGCAAATATTTAATGGGCCTCTTCACATATTCTCTAGTTCATTGAATGACAAATAGTAAACATGTTTTATGTTTTTAAATGTTTATTTTTGAGAGAGAGAGAGAGAGAGAGAGAGAGAGAGAGAGACAGAATCTGAAGGAGGTTTCAGGCTCTGAGCTCTCAGCACAGAGCCTGATATGGGGCTTGAACTCCCGGACTGCAAGATCATGACCTGAGCTAATGTTGGTAGCTTAACCGACTGAGCCACTCAGGTGCCCCTAGTAAAGATGTGTTAGATTAATGTTTTTAATTCATTTTTACAGTCAATAGGTTAATTTTAGCAGAAATCGCAGCAGAACAAATGGAAAGTTAATGATGTTGGGAATAGAAGTAGAAAAGTGTATATAGAGAAAAGCGCTTCTCCAACATGTTTGGTAGAGGGAGGGGTATATATGTTTGAAAAAGTATTGCATTCATGATTAAAATCAGAAACACTTAATGATCTTAAAACCCAATATAAAATAAGATTGAAATGAATAAAATGAGATTTCTGAGGATATAAAGAGAAGTATTTATCCATCAGAATACCGCTGGGAAGAAATTTTCTGGTGGTCTCACAGGTGGAAAAGATTAGTACATTTATATTTATATTATGCCAGAAAAATAATGCTATGTATGATTCTTCAAATAAAACATGTGTAACAAGTCTTAGCCTATAATTATGGTGACTTTAAGTAACCACATAATAATTTATTTGACTATAATATGTTTATTTAGTAGATTAAAAACTTTAGTTTCTCAGAGTTATACTTTTATTGACATGCAAAAACCATTCAAATGAAAGTTTTAAAATAAATGGATAAAGCAACTGAATAATCTTGACTGCAATGTTACAGGTAAAATGTCTTTTAAAATTTTTTGTTATTTTCATGTCTGATATTTCACTTTTGCAATAGATTATAAATTAGTCATCAATTATATATTTTTCACATAACAATCTGTAATATACCGTATGAAATATGGCAAAAATTAATCAAATACAGAATTATAGTGATAGAAAGTTATTGGATTATTTTAAAGTCCACTTGTCTGTTTTTAAGCCTGACATTTATTTATTTATTCATTCATTTTATTTTGAGAGAGAGAGAGAGAAGAGAGCACACGCACTCCCGCACACACATGTGTGCAAGTGGAGGAGGGGCAGAGAGAGAGGGAGAGAATCTTAAGCATCCAGCTTGGAACCCAACATGGACCTCCATTTGATAAGCCTAAATTCATGACCTCAGTCAAAATCAAGAGTCTGGCACTTAACCAACTGAGCCATCCAAGCATCCCAAGGCTTACATTTTTAAAAGATATTTTTCAGAGGCTTATAAATTTATGAGAAGGAAAAAAACTAAAGTATAAAATGAGAAAACTTTGAAATCACTCAGGCTAATATCCCTGTTGTGATTAATCATGATCGTTGAATTGTCTGTCAATCCTGGCAAAAAGTGAGGTACTTTGGCATTGCTGTAGACACTTCAGAACACACTGATTTCTCTGAAAGATGAATATATTGGATTTTATTTTATTTTTTTAAATTTACATCCAAATTAGTTAGCATATAGTGAAACAATGATTTCAGGAGTAGATTCCTTAGTGCCCCTTAGCCATTTATCCCATCTCCCCTCCCACAACCCCTCCCGTAACTCAGTTTTTTTCTCCATATTTATGAGTCTCTTCTGTTTTGTCCCCCTCCCTGTTTTTATATTATTTTTGTTTCCCTTCCCTTATGTTTATCTGTTTTGTCTCTTAAAGTCCTCATATGAGTGAAGTCATATGATTTTTGTGTTTCTCTGACTGACTAATTTCACTTAGCAAAATACTCTCCAGTTCCATTCACGTAGTTGCAAATGGCAAGATTCCATTCTTTTTGATTGCTGAATAATAACTCCATTGTATGTGTGTGTGTGTATATATATATATATATATCACATCTTCTTTATCCATTCATCCATTTAAGACAAACTCACTTCGAGGGTTCTTACAAAAAAGGAAAAAAAATGTCGAACAGCACAAAAAAACCTTGAACAACATTATGGTTCATATCTTCAATGATCATTTCATAGAAAACATAAGGTATTTTGCATAGAACCATTGTGAACCGAAACTCAATTAATCGAATATATTTCATTAGATGGACTTACATATCACTGATTTATATTGACAGCAATCATAAAATGTGACAAGCTGCATGGGCAGCACATCCACTAAACTATCTTGTTTGAAGGCCACTTTTCTATAGACTTGGATAAAGAATTGTATTAACAGTCAATTTAAGCTAAAACACACAGAAGAGCTGGACCACACCGTTCTTGTGTTGCTTTTAAAAGTTTTTTCAGGTAACAATTTTGACCTCTATTCTGAAAGTCGAAAAGCTTTATTAATTCTTCAGATGGGAAGATCAACTTTGAAGGTGAGACAGATTGATGTTTCTGGCCAAGAAAAACATTTTTATCAATACAAGCTCTGAATTTGCTGAATTCTGTGAAATGTGTGGTTTATGTGAGTGAATTTTGAATTGGACTCAAGAATACACAAAACATATCGCTATTTTTTTGGAAAATAGCAAGACAAAGTAGAAGAGCCATCTAGATTGGTAGAATATCTAATATAAGAAGTACCCCCTATCCAGCTGCCTACAGAGCAATCCCAATGGGCTTACGGAAGAATAAAGCCTTATATAGCTGAAATAATCTCCAATTGATTGAACTACTTTGAGTTTATTATCAAGATAATTTGAGTTTTTTATTTCTATCCTTAATGACAGGTGATCATATATTGTTCTTGTAAATTCTACTTACAGATTTTTAAATATGAAGTAAAAAGGGAAAGATGAGAAATTATTTTCTATCATTTGAGACTGAACTATAACCATTCTTGCCATGCCCATTCTTTTCAATATAATAATAATGAATAGAGTAAATCATAAGGCTACTTAGTATACATTCATGCTTATTATGTGCATGCATTGTTCCCAAAAGCCTTTAAGAAAGTAATATTATTATAATTATTCTTATTTTATGGATGATGGAACTAAGGAACCATTTCATGGAAGATTATATATCAAGGCAGATACCCTGCCTTGGATGGAGATTGTGTTGTGAGTCTTGTACCAACTACTATAGTTGTAAATAAAGAATTAACTTTTCCATAGTCTTATAAATAGTAAATGGGAAAGCTGGATTCAAAACTATGTCTTTTTAATTCAAAACAAATGCACAAACTATTACACAATAATGTCTCCCACATAATTGGCAGTATCATATATACGTTGGACCTATTTTGTATTTATATTACCCAGATCAGAACTGATTTGGAAAGTGATAAATAGTGATTGATTGCAATATTATCAATAGTTCTGTATGAAGGTTCCTTTAAAAGATTATGTACCTGCAGTATTATAGACAGATGAGGTTAATTACATCCATTTATTTAAAAATTTTCATTTGAATTGTTTCTGTATTTGAGGAATTTGAACAATTAAAAATGTGTTCCTTTATAATTTGCAAGAAAGTTTTGGATATGTCATAAGTATTGCATAGTGCCATTCAAATTTAATTTGAGAAATTAAATTAAAAGTTTAACAAAGATTGGTGTCTACTGCTTATGACAGGGCTAATTTTTTTTTCTTTTGCTGCAAAAATAGCTCCTTGGAGTCCTTCATTCAATTTAAAGTATTTAATCAAATAAGAACATGTAAGGTGTTAATCAAATTGGAAAATTCTAGAAAGGTTTTCCCATTGAGAATGTACCCATGGTCATATTGACAGAGTTAATGAGATTTGGATACCTGGGTATAAAATCTCTTATGAAGGGGGAAAAATGTGTCAGACCCCTGAAGGATTTTAGTATACGTTTGCCAAAACCAATGGATGTAAATAGATTAAAAGCCTCATTCCCCATTTTACATGATCATTTATTTCTAAGAGTAGTTACATAGTTTGTACAATATGAGCACATTGCACATATATGCACACACACACACACACACACACACACACACACACATACTCCACACATCTCCCCAGGGAAACATTTTCATTTTGAATGGTATTACTGAGATCCAAGTTATAATGACAAACATTATGTAAATCACTTAGCAAATGAATTAAGTGAATTACTCAAGGTCAAAGATATCTAGGACTGGAACCTAAGCTTTTAGCTATGTTTATATATTATTTGTTGTTTGTGCTAAATAAATGCTATTGACTTAGACGTCACATTTTCATTTAGATTTTTTCTCTTGTTTTTTCTTTTTGTATATAAAATAATTACATCAAAATATTAAAAAATTCACACAATGAAAATATAACCCCACAAGTTAATATTTGTCCTTTTTAATATTAAATTCCTGCTTATGAGTAAAGAGATAAAAAGAATGTGACATATAGCCACAGATATGAAAGATAATAAAATCACATAAAATAATATGATGTGCAACCCTGAACAAATGCATTTTAAAAGCAAATGGGTGCTTTTAAAGTGTAACATAAATTTAAAAAATTAACTTAAAGAACAGTTTTGACTTCATTCAAAACGTTCCCTAACATAGAAAATATTAAAAAAACCTTACCCAATGTTTTTAGAAAACAAGCATAACTCAGTGCAAAGAACACTATAAATAAATTTTACTTCGAATATATGCCAAAATACAAATAAAATATTAGAAAACTAAACCATGCAGTAGTACTCAAATCAAAATGAATCAAGACAAACAAGGTTTATTCCAGGAATAAGGTAATCTATCATTACAAAAACCTATCAGCATTATTTATTTATTTTTTATTTCCATGTTTTAGAGATACTTTGTCTTAGTCAATAAGAACACTGAAAATTATAAAAGAAAATGAGATATAGTCCCAATTTAGGTGAAAGGTGAAAAGTCTAAATGTGCATAGTGTAGGGAAAATTAACCACACTTTATTTGTAAAAGATTAAAGCATTTGGAAGTGTGAGTGAAAATCAGAAGCATCAATGTAAACTCAGGACCAAAAATTTAAAAATAAAAAGTTACATGTTTTGTCAAAATGTAAATGATGGCAGTTTTAGATGTAGCCTTTCAATCTATTTACCATGAGTTCCCATATTAAAAAAATTAAATATGAATTATCAGATTTTGATCTTCAGCATTATTTCTGAATTTAAAAAACGTAAACTGTTTCAGAGTAGCAGATTCCATGCTATTGCAGGAAATTTCCATCTTTTCCATGCAAAAGTACATGTCTCCATTAGCCAATTTTATTCACACACATTAGTTATGAAGAGAGAATTGTAAGTTAGAAGCTTGTGGTTTTGGGGCGCCTACGTGGCTCAGTCGGTTGAGCGACCAACTTCGGCTTAGGTCATGATCTCATGGTTTGTGAGTTCGAGCCCCACGTCAGGCTCTGTGCTGACAGCTAGGAGCCTGGAGCCTGCTTTGGATTGTGTCTCCCTCTCTCTCTGCCCCTTCCCCACTCATGCTCTGTCTCTCTGTCTCAGAAATAAATAAACATTAAAAAAAATAATAATAATTTAAAAAAGTATGGTTTCATGTCTGATTTACTTAAGGAAGAGGGCAAAAATAGTGGGAGAATTGAAACTCTTAGCAAAAAGTAGTAAGTACTTTGAGTATTTCACAGACAAGGGTCCCTTCTCTGTTTTTGGGAAATTGAATATTAGTCACTGTGCTGAGATTTAGTCACTGCACTGGGGTTCTGGAGAGACACAATCAAACCTCTGAAGAGTTCTAGGTGCTAGGTAGGTTTTACTTGCCCCGGTGCTCAGAGCTCCACCTCCTAGTGCATTCACTCTGTGCCTCCCACAAATCACGATTTCACCTCTTTTGTTTTTGTGCGATTTTAGTATTCCCCGAGCAGCCTCCAGACATCCTGTGCTACTTGCTCTGTCCAAGTTATTTCCCCTGACACCAATTACATTTTTTTTAGTACTCTGTTTACATAGCTGCATAGGTTTTGGCCAGTGCCATTTTCCCCATAAGCCTCGTGATTGTTAGCAGTAATTTTGCAGAATACAAGGTATATCAAAAACATGTAGATTGCATTCTAAGGGATATGCCTGTACTGACGATAGTGCTGGAATACCTTGTCCCAGAAAACAAAAATGCTTCCAAAAACAAGAGGGATATATCTAAATGTTAAAGGAACTAGTGTTGATAATTGACTAGGCAGTGATAACGAACAGCAAGATAAAATAAAAATTAGAATTATTTGGAATATAGTGACACAATGAAAACCCAATACCGCAGTATATTTAAATTAAAAAATAATAAAAATGTATGGAAAATGTATGTGCGGACATACTTATTAGTATTAAACATATTTATTTTTTAATGTTTTTAATGTTTATTCATTTTTGAGAGACAGAGAGTTAGTGGGGCAGAGGCAGAGAGAGAGGGAGACACAAAATCAGAAAAAAGGTCCAGGCCCTGAGCTGTCAGCACAGAGACAGATGCAGGGCTCGAACCATGGACAGGGAGATCATGACCTAAGCTGAAGTCGGACGTGTATCCAACTGAGCCACCCAGACACCCCATAGTATTAGACATATTTAAAAACATTTCTTCATTCCAATAATTGTGTAAAGTCATTATCAGTTTATATGTGGCTCTGGTTATGCCATAATATTAAACATTAGCCTCTATTAAAAAGCAAAACATAACAAAAAACAACTATGGTTTACAAATATCTTTCTCACCAAAAAGAGAAGGGTAAATAAAGGGAACTGTGAATAAGCCAGACTGCTCTGGTAAATGTAGAGCCCGCTCTAGACGCAGAGGGGCTCGTCAGCTTCATTTTCTACAAAGCGATCAGGTAGAGACCAGTCCCCAGATCTGATGGAAGACAGTCCTTGATCTGTTGTCTGGAGGAAAACAGCTTTTGCTTATCCAAACTCTGGATTCTTAGGGGATTCAAACTCTGGACCACCCTTTAAATTGTAGTATGTGGTGCTACTAGGAAAGCATGTTTCTAAATATTAAAGGAATGTCGGAAATAAAGAATATTCGACTTGGTGGATGTGGGTACATGCAGAAAAAGCTTCAGGTTTCAAGGAAATGCATGTGTTTGGAATGTTCTTTTGACATAAGAAAGTAATGTTATGTTTAAAATTGGCTTAGAACAACATTCTTATGAAGATTATTGAGAAGTCTAGAAGGGATAACCAGAATTCCTGTTTGAATTAGAAATCAATTAATTGACAAACTGCAATCCATAACCAGGCAGAAATAGTATGCTCTTTTTTTTTTAAATTTCTAGTTCTGGGGTTATTAGTTTATCCTTGGAAAGTGCGACAAGAAGTATGAATATAATGAGGAAAGAAATATATAATGTATATTGCAATCTCTTTAAATAGTGTAGACAAAATTAACTTTTAGTTGTTTAATTATTTCTGTACTATAGTATTGGGGGCACTTGGGAGTCGTTGAAATAGTAAAATTAGTAGAAGAAAATGTCAAAGTGCTTTTTAAGATAACTATTCCTATCAAAGTGAAAACAATTCTCATTGGTGTTTTTTTAAGACCTTTAGAATACATTTATTTACAAATAAATTAAGCATTAAACAAACTAAAAACATTAGTAGCTATCTTCAACACAAGCCTCATGGATAGGCAAATGAGTTAATTGTATGTACCACAATTTCCAGTTGTGTTTATATCACTATTTTCCTTTCTTCCTAGTGTCACATTTTTCCTGTCTAATATTGGGTATTTCTAACTTACAGTAGGCATGTCAATAATATTTTTGAAGTATATGAGAGAAAGGAATTAAAGTGGGGAAAACAAACAATTATTGAAATTTATTACATACTTTGTCAGCAGTAAATAAAATTTCTATAGACTTAAGTTTTGGAAAGACCTCAGTAAAACAGGTATAGAAAAATACTGATAAACCAGAATTAGAAATGTGTAGATAGGTAGATATATATATGTAGGGGAATATGATTCATCAAGAATCTGCCATTGCAAGTAATTAAATGGCTCTGAGATAGTTGGCTGTCCATTTGAGAGGATGGAGTCTAGTCTTGACTTCAAACTATCTCAAATGTATTTCAATGGATTAAAAAACAAAAACAAAAACAAACAAAACATTCAAAAATAAAATTGAGCATAAAGAAGAATATATTTCCAGTGACTTGCTTTTGAAAAGTTCTTAAATGAATGCAAAGGCCCAGATGTGAAGGCGAAAGTTGAGAGATTTTACTACACAAATTTGTACGTTTGTCTCTGTATATTTGACCACACTACAATATGTACAATATAAGATTGAGAGAAAATACCCACCGCACTTATAATAGGGTATCTGTGTTCCTAAAAGAGAGTTTCTACAAACTAATTTAAAAAGTATACAAACAGTATACAAAGATGAGAGGGCGATCCAGCTGCAACATCTGTCACCCCATTGGTCGCCAGTTGATGAGGTTGATCTGGCTGGTTAGGCGGGTTTCCCCTTCCTCTTTCACTATGAAGCTGCACATAAAGATGTCTAAGATGACAACCTTCCCTGATAGTGAAGGACCATTTCTTGGTCAAGGGTATATAAGTAGCTGTGCTCCCCAGCCAGAACCTCCAAACAAGTTCTC